>NW_024875003.1:0-1910 GCF_018340385.1 Cyprinus carpio
GTTGGGCAGTTTTCACCACCCTCTGCAGTGCCTTGCGGTCAGCCACTGGAGCAGTTTCCATACCAGGCTGTGGTCAGATTGCTCTTGAACGCACAATGGTAGAAAGTCACCAGGATGGCTGAAGACAGCTGATTCTTCTTCAGTGTCATGAGGAAAGAAGAGGCGCTGGTGAGCCTTCTTGACCTTCTAGGCTGGAGGTTTTTGTAGTCCAGGACAGGTCCTCTGAGATGGTAGTTCCCGACGGAACTTGAAGCTGGAGACATCGTTCAACAACCATACCATTAATGTCATGATGGGGCCATGCGTGCTTCCTTTCTTTCTTCCTGAAGTCCACAATGCCGAGCCTTTGTCTGCAAGTGTGAAGGAGCAAGTTGTTGTCAGTGCACAATGAGGCCAGGTGCTGCACCTCCTCCCTGATGAGGCTAATCACCGTGGTGTCATCTGCAAAACTTAATGATGGATTTGATCCATGTACAGGCTTCTGCAGTCTTGGGTGTAAAGGGAGTAAAGGAATGGGCTCAGCACACACAGCCCTGTGATACGCAGGTGTTGAGTGTGATGGTGAAAGTGGAGCAGGTGTGGCCCTGACCTAACATGCTGAAGGCCCTCTGTTAGTCACGAATACGCTCAACTCAAACCTCCTATAGGTGCAGTGAGGGTTTATTCAGGTCCTGCGTCTCCAAGTTTCTGTGGTCAGCTTTTTCGTTGGATGGGAATGGCTTTGTTAAATGCCGAGCTGAAGTCAACAAACAACATTCTCGTACCATATGTGCTCCCTTGTTATGGTCAAGTGTGTAAGTACAGAGTGCAGGCTCTGTGCATACTGCAATCCTCTGTGCTCCTATTTTTAAATTCGAAGGCAATTGGTGTGGAGTCCAGTGTGGGCGGGATGACATGAGGAATAAGGCCTGAAGTTAGGAAGAACATTTTAAGGAAATGTTATCTGTTATCGAT
The DNA here is from genome assembly GCF_018340385.1 of Cyprinus carpio. NCBI lineage: Eukaryota > Metazoa > Chordata > Actinopteri > Cypriniformes > Cyprinidae > Cyprinus > Cyprinus carpio. The sequence continues at coordinate 955 of NW_024875003.1, forward strand.
TGTTTGAGTCAGACGTGGGTGGAGTCCAAGTATTTGTGGATTGAGTCCAGCGCCAGCACGTCTTACGCAAGAAATGTTTTCACAATTGGCAAATGCACAGGACGCGATTCACAAATAAATGCCAGACAAAGTTGTGGTTGTGACATAAATATATATTTGTGAATATGTTTTTTATTTGCAAATCTAATTTTAATTATTTGTGAATTTGTAATTCTTATTTGTGAAACTTTAAGATTTATTTGTGGATCTCATTACATTTATTTGGTCAATATGTTTAATATTTTTAAATCTCTTTACATTTAGATTTTGTGGATCATAATCTATTTATTTGGAATTAAGCAACAATTCTATCTCATACGTTACTGTCCATCACTGCGTAATTCTTTCTTCACATACTCTTTTCCCTGCTAGAAGGTAAGCATCATTAGAACACAAAATTAAGTATACGTACGTCCGTAATCTCGCGAGAATTAGTGTAATTTTCGCCTACTCTTTTATGAATACTGAGCATTCAAACATAATCATTTGCTCGCCTACTGCTTTTTGCCTACTACATAGTAGGGAAGTATGCCCACGCAGCGCCTGTCTGGGCTGTAGACCTGCCTGCTTCGGGTCTGCAGCTTTCCCCTACTCCCCTCCTTTTCGCCCCTTCACTCTCCAGTCCAGCGGGTGGCGCTAAAACACCATACGTCTGTTTGACAAACACCATTAAACCTAAGAGGAAGAAGTTCAAGTTTCCACCCAGGGGCAAGCGAAAGTCGACCGGAAGTTGAAGTCGGCAGCGTGCCGGACATATTGTAGCAGAACTTAACTTGCGTTAGCATCCCATTGGACTACCATTCATTTTGTGCTTCACTTTGACAGCGGAACTTAACTTTACATCTGAGGCGTTTAAAGACTCCATTTGTCCATTATTTATTTCTAAAGATACACGACAATGTATAAAGGGCTCCATT
>NW_024875004.1:0-1961 GCF_018340385.1 Cyprinus carpio
GCCTAATATAGCTGCAAGCAGCGATGGCGGGCTCAAGCCATCCGCAAAGCCCCCGTGGCATCTGGGAAAACTGTACACCTGGCACATGCATTTACAGTAACTCTCTGGCAGTCTGGTTTTAAAGAATTGCAATTAAAGGGTTAATCCAAACCATCAAGACTGTGAAAGACACACACACAGAACAATATATAAAATTTTGAACACTTTTTAATAAGGTTTCAGTATTAACATTGATATATTAATGAACATGAACAATAATTATATAGCATGTCAATGTCAGTTAATATTTAAAACTTAAGAATTTAAAATAATAATCTGTTAAAGGGTTATTCAGCCAAAAATGAAAATTATGTCATTAATGACTCACCCTCGATGTCGTTCCAAACCGTAAGACCTCCGTTCATCTGAACACAGTATTAGTATTTTGATTTAGTCCGAGAGCTTTCTGACCTTCATTGAAAATGTAGACGTTACTGTCCAGTTCAGAAAGTAATAAACATCATCTAAGTAGTCCATGTGACATCAGAGAGGGTTGGATTACAGAATTTATTGAAGCATCGAAAAGCCATTTTAGCAAAAATAACAAAGATATGACTTTATTCCAGCATTTTCTTCTCTTCCGGGTCTGTTATGAAGCGTTCACAACACTGTAGTGGCGCTGACGTCTGGCTTTAGCTGCTGATGTGTTTTCTTTGTGGTTAGGCGCACCAGAGAACTGCGTCAACTTGGCGTCTCATCAAAATCAGCAATCACAACAGATGGCGTTCACAGCGGGCCGGAAGAAGACAATCCTGAATAAAGTCGTGGTATTTTGTTATTTTTGGACTTCAAAAATAGTATTTTTCGATTCTTCAATAAATTCTAACAGACCCTCTGATGTCACATGGACTACTTTTGATGATGTTTTTATTACCTTTCTGGGCGTGGACGGTATACGATATATACATTCTCAATGGAGGGACAGAAAGCTCTGGGACTAAATCTAAAATATCTTAAGCTGTGTTCTGAAAGTGAACGAGAGGTCTTCTGGAGTTTGGAGCGACATGAGGGCGAGTCGTGTATGGCATAATTTTCATTTTTGGATGAACTAACCCTTTAACATTGGTTAATGCACTGTGAACTAACATCCGTAAACATTAATAAGTGCAATGAAAATATATTGTTCATGTTAGTTAATAATGATTTACTAATGTTAACAAATGAACTTTATATGAAAGTGTTACTAAGACCTTTATTGATTTACACAGCGTGCATAATTGTAGGCATGTTGATATTGTAGTTATTTCTCTTTACATTTACCATTCCAAAGCGACATCAATCTTAATAACTACCATTAATTTTGTATTTAATCATTTATGAGTGACATATAATTGTCCATGAAAGCTGGAAGAGAAAGAAACTCCTTATATTCAGGTGTGCAGAATTATTAGTGTTTTTTTATTTATTTATTTTTTTTTTACAGATGAAATGGAAGGCAAAAAAAAGAGTTGTGACTCAGACTGAAAAGTCAAAATTATTAAATCCACATGAGAAATCTTCAAAACTATTGCAATGCAGAAATTGCAAAATTAAGATGATGACCATTGGCCGGACGAAATGCTGCCTGGGACAGTGGGGTTAAAGCGCGACAGGGGTAGAGAAAAGAAAACACAAGTTAACTGCAAAAGAATTAAGAATTAACGTGAGAGATAATTTTTTTGTCCAGGTCTGCAAGACTTTTCAGGGCAGAAGGTGGAATAAAAAATAAGCTCCCTAAACTTACATCAGATTCTGGAACAGGTGTGGAAACCTTTTTTGACCAAAGAGCAAAATGTTTATTTTTGGTTAATGCATTTTTCCAAAAGAGCATATCTATCTATCTATCTATCTATCTATTATATAATATATATATATATATATATATATATATATATATATATATATAGTGTGTGTGTGTGTGTGTGTGTGTGTTAATTAAAGCT
>NW_024875005.1:0-112 GCF_018340385.1 Cyprinus carpio
GACAGACAGACAGACAGACAGACAGACAGACAAACAGACAGACAAACACGACAGATAGATAGACAGATAGACAGACAGACAGACAGACAGACAGACAGACAGACAGACAGAC
>NW_024875005.1:1186-2137 GCF_018340385.1 Cyprinus carpio
ATATAATAAACAAAAAAGATCACTTTGAATTGAATATATTCAAGCATGTTTAGTGATATGTAAAAAGCGTTTTTAAGCGCATGTGGATCTCTCTCGGCTTCATGAACACTTGAGGAAGAGCTCTCACGTTGTGTCCTGGTTGAAGGAAGCGCAGTGCAGCCGCTGGAGGGTCGCAGACCCGTCAGATCTCTCTGTGTCGGGGGAAGAACCGGTCTCTCCGGCCCGGGGCTCTGGGCTCGGCTCGATCATCGCAGCACGGTCCCACAGCGCAACGACTTAAAACACGCTTGGATAATATATGTCCATTAACTTTGGCGACTTTGCTTTTCACGAAAATTATATTTTGGCCAACTAATTATTATTGTTTTAAAATTATTATTATTATTATTATTATATGCTCGATTAACAGCGTCCAGTTGCTGGCATGCACAATATTCAGTTAGAGCAAAAACAAAAACCAGCTGACGCGACGCACTGACGTCATAGCGCCATGAATCTTATTGGTTAAAGAGAACGTCTGTCTCGCTTGGTTTCGTTCAAAAGCTATGTCTGATTCGCTCACATGTGTAGCTGGAGGCCGGCCAATAGGCGTGGCTAATGAAAGGACGCTGGTGATTGGCTGCTTTCACTCTCAATAATAGCACGAGGGATTGTTTTGGTCGAATAATGTCTCATGCGCTGCGTCATAAAGAACTTCTTATTCATCATAAAACACACTTAAACAAGCAAACGCTCATTTGTCAGGTGATTATCTTTGTTCAGTCTACAATCAGAAACGGCAGCAGGTGAGAATGAACCCCATATTTTTACCTGACATATTTATTTATATTTGTTGCTATCAAATATGAACACGATAGGTCTGCAAAAACAAGAAAAAGTCCCATTAATTTTCATTTCATTTCATTTTCATTTTATTGTCCACAATGTGGAAATTTGCCTTCGGTCTCATAA
>NW_024875006.1:0-622 GCF_018340385.1 Cyprinus carpio
AAGTACCTGAGTCTAACAGAAGGTGGCGCTGTGTTTTTTTTTTTTTTTCAACTATTATTTCAGATAAGTCTGGCTGTTTAAGAGTTTTGTGTGTGTGTGCAATTGATCATGCATGTTAAGCTTTTTTTCTGTGTCATGTGACTACAGCTTCCTCCCAGAGGACGTTAAGGGACTTCCTGGGAGCAGATGTCCGTCCCTCGATTAAACCGAGGCTGGGAGTTCCTGCTGGCCACAGATCATGATTTCATCAGAAAGCATCCGATGTGGCTCAAAGGCAGCACATGCTTTGGCTGGGCATTCAGTCTAAGTATGACATGACCTCGCCCAGAATCTGCTGAAAACTTATGAGTTTGTTCGTTTGGTGCCTTCAAAGAGATGTTTCACCCAAAAAAATTAACATTTTATCATCATCTATTCATTCCATACCGTTTCCAAACCCATATTTTCCTTTATTCTATGAAACACAAAAGCACTTTGTTAACCTTGATAAGCACTGCTGCACTCTATACAAGATTGTATATTATTGTAAATTATTTTTTGGTCAACTACTGCTTTTAAATGAATAACAGAATATTGGAAGATATCGCATTGCCAGTTCTTTTTATAGGAAGTGAGAATCTCC
>NW_024875007.1:0-910 GCF_018340385.1 Cyprinus carpio
CACTCCTCTTTACAGATCCTCTCTAAATCCTTGGGTTTCTTGGCTGTCGTTTGGCAACTCAACGTTATGAGCAGACATGCCATGATGGCTGTGTGAAAGTCTGTATTTTGAGATTTAATGAAAAACTGTGGTATACGGTCAGTAAAGTTTTTTTTTTTTGAGTTTAGTGCACACTGACATTATCATGTGAAACTGGTGTAGTTGATAGCAGGTTGCCTGTGGATGAGTTTCAAAACAAGGTTGTCCTACTCACTTCACAGTTGCCAGTGAAAGGAGTTTTATAATGACAGGACATGCATTTATGCAAACTTTATTGTATTCACAAGGAAGAGCCACAGATTCCGTGTGTCATACGTCATTACACATTATTTCTGCGTCATTGCACATGGCAGTTCTTTCAATTTGGTTCCAATCGATTTTGGTGTTTACATGCATATCAATCATATTAGAAGAGAATAAATCACACCCCTTCAATCGATCAAAATTCCATTTCTAATGAGCTCAATTGGATCGATTAAGGTGTTTACATGAAGGCTTTTCAGTCCGATTGAGCCGTCAATCCGATTACAAACGGATTATTTGGTTGCATGTAAACGTAGCCAATGTCCTGTCTCAGCTGTTTGTCTCATTGTTGCAAGTCATCTCTCAAGTCATCGCATCCAAGTCATCATTGCTACAGACTGGTAAAAGAGTTCGTTACACACACACACAGACACTTTACTGATATTGATTGAACCGAACTGAGTGTTTGAATGAACTGAGAGTGTCAATCTGAACTGTGTCTGGGATAGCTGAGTCAAACGGAAACTGAATCATTGATTCATAAGAATCATTTGAGTGAAATCACAGATGTTCCCTTTCAAGGGAACTTCGAACTGCGTCCTCTAGGGGTCGCTATGGGGAACACCTC
>NW_024875008.1:0-1506 GCF_018340385.1 Cyprinus carpio
AACTTGTTTGCGTTAACCGACATCAACGAACTGCAAAGATGTCAATCAAATTAAATGCATTAATTTGTGCATGTTAAATTATTATTGAAGTAACTTAGTTTTAAAATCTCATCTATATATTTTTGAAGCTGAAAAAGTTGGGAACTACATTCCATGTATATTAGATCGCCATGCGCATTCTCATGCACAGGATTCTGTTCTCTTAGGACGGACGTGTCTGACCACTCTAACAAACCAGCATCTGTATCACAGGCCAGTACATTGCCTACCGAAAAGCACAGAGCATGGTGAAAAACACCGACACGTTGTTAGTGGTCCTGCCGGCTAGTTACCCCTCGAGGCTCTTGGAAGCCTCGGTCTCCGTCCTGGTCTGATGTGTTGTCAGGTGCTGATTGTGTTTCCTGTCCTCAGTAGGATATAATCTGGCCATGAACAGTGTAAGTAGAAGAACATACAAGGTTGGGTGGTTTTTTTTAGCCCCATGTTCCCCATTCTTAATTGTACGTTCGGGCGTCCGGCCAGCTATTGTCAACCCATGGGTAGTTGCCAGTAACGTCTGGTCGATGGCTCAGCCGCTGCTCCCCGCCCACGCTGCCCCAAGTTCTGGGGGGAAACAAGATCCTGAACACTAAACGAAGAAACGGTGGGAGCTCGGGTTGCGTCCTTGTTTGCATTCTCTTTTAATTGCAACGTCTTTGCCACAAATACAAGAAGTCAGTAAATGTTGAATGCACGGCAAACAATCCAAACTAACTGGGCAAAAATGAGATCTATTCCCTCAGCGGTGTAGGTGCTCACTCTCCAGTTACAAATATCAGGAATGTCAAACATTAAATCAAGGTTTACTGAAAAATGCAAAAAATATCTTGGAAAATCGGACCAAAATGCATTGCGTAGTTGTGTAGAACTCTTTGGTTTTTCCTTCTGGATCTTACGCTTTGATTCTTTTTTAAGCCCGTTGGCAGATTTTTTTGTCTTAACTGAATCCTATTACACGGATCACCCGTTCTTCAGAAAAACAAATACTTTATATATATCCCGAAGTCCATGCATCTAAAAGGGGTCCTACTGTGTAAATCGGACTCTTTCCTTCTGAAGACTATAATCGAGGTTCCACGGCCTGTACATCTACAAACCCAGAAAACATGAAAAAAGGACAACCCAGTACCATTTCGCTGTCGTGGCAAGCATGTTGTAAAATTCCACTCCGTGCTGATTTCTCTCATCTAGGTGACCCGTATAAGAAGATCTTTAGTTATAATATCACTGCACCCCTTAATCGTATGTCGCCACCCATGCGGCTGCTGTCACTTCATACAACAGATCTAATATAAACTCTGATTTCCTTTCCCAGTGTTTACTTTCACAAGACGTACCGCTGTGTTTGTGTATACTCATGTTTGTGGTCTTGTATAAACTTTTGTTGTATGTGACAACTGTCATTAAGCGCAAAATAAGACTGAAAGCAACTTAGTTTAATACTCAAGTGCCGTGTGACCAAAACTA
>NW_024875009.1:0-1912 GCF_018340385.1 Cyprinus carpio
TGCTAGGTCATTTAGAAAATCAAGAAAATACATCTTTAGTGTTTTTTTTTTTTAATTATTTTTACTGAAAACAATACAAAAATACCAAGTCATTTTTGTCAGTGTGACTCCATTAAATGTTCTTGTGATAAGGAGTAATGATAGCGTGTGATGTAGATTAACATGAGCGGGCCAAAACGGACATGGCAGCAGGTCAAAATCAAATACAAGAACATTCTGCAGAATGGTATGGTCCTGACTAATATTTGAAAGCACAAGCATATATTGTACCCAGAGAAGGTGCCTGCTGCTCACATTATCTGTACTGGCTTTTAGCAGTGAAAAGAATACCCCACAGACAAGGCTTGCGGGTAGTGGAGTCACCAAGGCTGACCTTGGCAGAAGAGGGCATGGCGCTGGAGCTAAATAAAGGCAGGTATTATCTTAGAGGGGATCCCTATGGGGGTAAAGAAGGCGAGCATAGGTTCCTCCCAAAGATTACCACCAGCTTCATTCAAAGGTATCAGCTTGCATCTCTACCATGGAATACAGCCACATTCATATTGAATCAATTTGGACTGTCTGACTTTGGTTTTACTATTGCCTTGCAGTGTCTGGCAGCACTGTGTTCCTATTAAAGCCACCAGCACTGGCACCCAGACGATGCTGATCCATTGAATGCTCCATCAAAAGGAATACTGTAGGCCCTGGCATGTCTTGTCTACTAGCTTCAATAGCGAAGATCGATTAAATGTGATAGGGTAGAGAAAGCTCAGGTGCAGCAACAACAGCACATGATGGAGGCGATGATGAGGAGGAGACCATCTCTGGATTCCAGAAAGGCATGAGGTATCATGTTAAGACTGTGAAAGTACTATTTACTCTACAATGGTGAGGAGTCCTCATCAAAATCAAAAATCTAATTTCTTTTACAGGACCCAGATGCTATACAGTGGGAAAACCAGCCTGGCAACATAGTCGTGATTATTAAGAAAAGGACACCACATCCTGCCAAATTTCCAGCTAAGCTAATTGTGTGTGTTCATACCAGAGCTCACAAGAAGCTATCAAGAAAGTTGTATGGCAACCACCTTACTCAGAAAGCATAAATGGGAACTAGCACAGGCATAGACATTCCAGTACAAGAAGAAAAAGAGAAAATCTTGCACTGGAGTCGAAATAAAAAGGACAATTAGGAAACTGGACGAAATAAAAAAAACTTGCAAGGAGGGAGGTGAGATATGCCTTCAATGTACACTGTATGCTAACTGTAACACAAATGTATTAATCATTTATTATTTTCTTTCCTCCCCAGCTCAGAGAAGATGACCTGACTCAAAATAAAAATTAGGTATATTCTCGTAAGGTCAAGTGAGCCATGACATATGAGCTCTTATTGTGAGCACCTGGGGCGGTATGTACAAAGGTATTTTTTTTATTTCACAGCATCAGTACAACCAAGTCATCGTTATAAGGCACCGGCCTCTTTTGCCCACCCCCCCAGCAATGTTGTGGCAAAATGGCCTGGCCAGTCCCCTGACTCCCAAAACTTTCGGGCCCCTGGAAATCTATCGTGGGCCCATACAAGGTAAGCAACAAGCAAACCCACTATTTATAAAACCCTCATGGCTGTGGTTTAAGAATATCACTGTGTTTTTGAGGTAGTAATGATGCGATTTTGTGGTTTACAGGTGAAATTCTATGGTGGTTGCTGGGAGACAGGGGGTATGGATGCCAGCCTTTTTTTTCCTGACACCTTTCCCGACCCAGGAAGCCCCAAAAAGGCATACAACCATGCCCATGCCAGGACCCCGGGGCCCGAGTTGAAATAATGAACCCCTTTTGGCCCCCCTGGAAGGCACGTTTTTACTGCCTTCACAAAATTTAAAGGGGGGCACCCCGGTTAGGGTCATGTGATATTACTGTGGCTTGT
>NW_024875010.1:0-1837 GCF_018340385.1 Cyprinus carpio
TGCAACTAAGCAAATGAACAGAAGAAAGCCCACAAGTGCTGAAAACCTTTTATCTGTTATAGAAAGTTTGCCTGATGCACTTTTAAGACTAAAAGCTTGCTTACCTTATGTGATGTTTCTAGCATCTTAAATGAAATCTCTATTTGGTAGCCGAAGACAAACAGATTTCCGAAGATAACTACTTTATGACCATAAATTCATGTCAGGACATCTCAGCATAAGACACTAGGTCTAACGCTACTGTGAACAGTAATACCTGGTTGAATTACTAAACTAAGCAAATGAAAAAAGAAATAAAAGCCCACAAGTGCTTTGAAAACCTACATTATCTATTTATAGAAAGTTGGTTTATGCACTTTTAAGACTAAAGATTGCCCACATTAATGATGAGTTTGCTAACATCTTACAGGAACTGTATTTGCAAGGAAGACAACAAACAGATTTCAGGGAGCTTAGCTACTTTTGTGACCAGGAGTCTATATGTCAGAGATTCTAAGCATGGGCGGCTTGGTTTGGCTACTGTGAGAACAGTAATACTCTGTGGTGCAGCTAAACAATGACACACAAGGGAAAGCCACATGTTTGACCTACATTATCTGTATTATAGAAAGTTGGTTTATGCTTTTAAGACCTAAAGCTTTGCCCACCCAGCAATGATGTTTCTAACATCTTGAAATGTTTTAACTTATTTTTAATGAGATTTCCAGAAAGTTGCTAGCTTTATGATCTTAAACTTATATTTAACATCTCAGCATAAGGCGCTGGAGTCTGTGGCGTCTGTGAACAGTAACACTCTCTTGAGGTGCAGCTAAGGCAAATGCCCAACCTTAAAATGTTTCTAACGTCAAATGTTTTATGCAAAACAGATTTCAGAAGGATTTTAAGCTTTATGATCATAAACATATTTGAACATCTCAGCATAAGACCTTAGTTTAGGCGCTACTGTGAACAGTAATACTCTGTTAGATGCAACTAAGCAAATGAACAGAAGAAAAGCCACAAGTGCTGAAAACCTACTTTATCTGATATAGAAAGTTGGTTTATGGTTAGCGCTAAGACTAAAGCACCCACCTTAATGATGTTTCACAACATCTTGAAATGTTTTTGCAATGCAGAAAAACAGATTTCAGAAAGATTACTACTTTCATGATTACTTGAACTTTTTTATATTCGACTTCCAGCATAAGGCAACAGTTTAGCTAATTTTGTGAACAGTGACACTCTGTTGGTGCAGCTAATGAACAGAAGGAAACCCCACAAAGTGCTGAAAAAACTTTTTTTATCTGTTATAGAAGAAGTTGGTTGATGCACTTTTAATACTAAAAACTTGCCCACATTAAAGAGGTTTCTACCATGAGAATTGATATGCTATTTGCAATGCAGAAAAACAGATTGCAGTGAGTTACTAGTTTTATGATCATGAACGGTATGTTTGAACATCTCAGCGCATAAGATCGTAGTGCTTAGGCATACTGTGAACAGTAATATACTGTTAGTGCAACTAAGCAAATAGACAGAAAAGAAAAGAAGCCCTGAGTGCTGAAAACCTACTTTATCTGTCACAGAATGCTTGGTTTTGCACTTTGAAGACTAAAACTTGCCCTCATTAATGATATTTCTAACATCTTAAATGAAAAGTATTTACCAATGAAGACAAACAGATTTTAGTGAATTTACTACTTTCATGATCATCATGAACTTATGTTAAGAGCTTCTAAGCATAAAACGCTTAGTTTTAGCGCATCTCGAATGGTAACACTCTGTTGGTGCAAATAAGCAAATGAACAGAAGGAAAGCTCCACAAGTGCTAAAAAAACATTTTTTTCTGATATAGAAA
>NW_024875011.1:0-1484 GCF_018340385.1 Cyprinus carpio
CCCTGGACCCATTCCAGTTTGCATGCTCGGTCCAACCCGGTGCGACCGATGATGCCATCTCAACTACCACTCACTCAGCACTCACACATCTAGAGGAAAAAAGACTCATCGTCAGAATGCTGTTCATAGACTTCAGTTCAGCATTCAACACAATCATCCCTCAACAGCTCATTCACAAACTGAAGTAGAGCTGGGGGCTCAACACTTAAGCTGTGCAACTGGCTGTTGTTGGACTTTCTGACTGGAAGACCTCAGGCGATGCGTGTCGGCAGCAACACATCCAGCACCATCACACGCACTGAACACTGGGACCCCCCCTGGGATGTGTGCTGAGCCCCCTCTCTTCACTCTGCTGACACCGCGACTGCACACCGTCACACACAACTCCAACCTCTTCATTAAGTTTGCGGATGGCCACGACTGTGGTGGGTCTCATTAGCTTAACAGAGATGAGACAAACCAAACTACGAGGCGAGGTGAGCAGCCTGGCGAGGTGGTGCAGTGACAGCAATCTCTCTCTGAGCGTGGAGAAGGCGAAGGAGATTGTTGTTGACTTCAGGAAGGCGCACACTCAGCATGTTCCTCTGACCATCAGCGGTGCGACTGTGGAAGAGTGAGGCAGCACCAAAGTTCCTGGGTGTGCACATCACAGAAGGACCTCTCCTGGACCGACAACACTGCCAGCACTGGCCAAGAGAAATCACAGCAAGCGTCTCTGCTTCCCCTCCGCAAACTGAGGGAGAGCCAGAGCCCCACCCCATCATGTACACCTTCTACAGGACACACACAGCTTCTTCAGTCTGCTGCCATCAGGGGGGAGGGAGACTGCAGGGGGAATCTCCAGGCCAGGACCAGCAGACTGAAGGACAGCTTCTGGCATCCATCAGGCTGTCCAGGAAGCTACAGGCTTGGCTCACGAACTTACCCCCCGTCCCTCTTCTGCCTCTCAGGCAACGCTGAACTATGAACCCCCCCCCCCAGGTCCACATCCCCAAGGTCCTTCCACCCCCCTCCCTCTTAGTCACGACAGATGTGCACCAGTCACTTTGTGCAGGCATTGGGCTGCTCACTACCTCATTCACCATGGATCTGACATCATTCTACTCTCCTCATCAGTCAGTTTAATAAAATAACTTGACTCTGAGCCCTTTGTCACTTGTCACTTTTTAATCCAGACTGAATAAGCTGATTTTTTTTATGCACTAAAAATCTTTTTTATCTGCACTGTTTGTTCACTGGTTTTGCACTCTATACACTTGCCATGTGCCTTGCGCTGCTTTTTATTTAACCTTATTTTTTTATTTTTTTTTTTTTTTTTTTTTTTTTTTTTTTTCTATCTATAATGTCTTTTTTCACGTTCCCTTGTTGTATAGTTTATCTTCTTATATTTTATATTTGATCTAGATTTTTAGGCTCTACTGTGGTAGTGTTATCTGCTTATGCACGGGGTCTGAGAGTAGCACTGTAATTTTGATTCTCTGTAT
>NW_024875012.1:0-2139 GCF_018340385.1 Cyprinus carpio
TGCTCATCTTAGATATTGATTTAACCTCCTTTAATGACTGAAAAAAAGGGAGGCTGAGTCCTTACAGTAATTAGATTTATATAGTTTTGAATAGAAGTTACTACAAAAAGAGGCAATATCCTTAGAATTATCTGTCAGAATGCCATTGATTTGTAGAGAACTAATAGAAAGATTCCTAGAGTTGTGTTTTTCCATTCTAAAAAAATAAGCAGAGCTCTGTTCACCTTGTTCTAGCCATTTCCTCCTTGAACGAACGTAAGAGCCTTCAGCTTTGTATTTATAAATATTGTCTAATATTGAGATTTGAGCTTGATAAGTTCTGCTTAGATCAGTTTCCTATACTTTCCTGATTTTGCTTAAAGTGTATATGTCTAATGACCTTCTACTCTTTTCATCCCATTAGCTATTTTTTCCAAAATGCTCCAAAATGTCAGAAAGGAAATTCTACTTATATTTTACAAATCCATCTTAAGTAAATGATTATTTTCCAAAGAAGCTCACCAGTATATCCTGCGAATAGAAAGAAATAGTGCAATGTCATCGTTAAGAGAGAATGAATATTAACCAAACTTATAATTTATAGAGTTGTGACAGATGAATAAACGAGAAGATAGTTTGTTACCCCTGTTAAGATGAGGGAATCTAAATACAACTAAACATTATAATCTTTGAAAGAAGTAGTGGCCTACAAGCAATAATCTAACGAAATCTATAGAGTGACTTTTTACCCCATGATAAGATTTAGTATTTGAAACTTTCCTCCAAATATCAATAAATCCAACTTCTCCATGAACATTTTCAATTTTAAATTAGGAGAAGTAGACTGCCTAGGAGGAAATCTATCAAGATTATTATCAGGAGTGATATTAAAATCTCCACCAATACCAAATTACAGCATCAGGAAATTTATTAAACAATAATAAAATTTTGTCTCCTATCTCATCAAGTAACAAGTCATTTTCTCTAGAGGTATTATACCCATAAATGTTTACCAATAAAACTAAATATATTATTAATACAAATTACCAAAATAAGAGAAAGTGTCCCATAGGATCTATATAGCTCTGTAATACTGAACCTGCGAAATGGTTTTTTGTATCATAACACCAGCAGAATGTTCTGGTATGAGCCATCAAACCTCATTGCCCCATTGGTTTCCAAAAAGAAATGTCATTTGGAAACAGAGTGAGACTCCTGGAAAAAAGTCAGTTTTTAAAAGACTTAGCATACAAAACAATGCTTTGCTTTTTTACATTGTCACGCAAGAAACCTGGCATTGAGGGAAGTAATTGAAACAGACATTCAAAAAGGACAGAACAAAGAGATATTAGAAACAAAAATACCAGTAGTAGAACCCTCGAGGAAAAAAAAAGTAATGGATTCGCATCGTAGCTAACTAGAAGTGCCTGGTAAAACCAACCTTCTGGCATGAATTAGTCAAACAGGTTAGTGAGCTTTCAAAATGAAATATTACACCCACTAAAAAAGAACTGGATTTCCCATGCTTAAGGTGGAAAAAATTTCAGACCACCAACAAAGGCACGCACCTAATGAAGTGAGCTTTCTTTCCCTCCTTTCGAGCCTTATCTACAGCAGGCCAAAGCAGCTGTCTTCTTTCTCGATCAGTTGCGATGAGATCCCTCAGTGAAGGGAAGATGATTGGCACGAAGAAACCTGACGTCCCCGCTGCTCTCTCCACACCGTCTCTCGTAACTCGCGAAGAAAAAACCGAACACATCGATCGTGGACGTGAACTATTCTGGAGCCTCCTTCCAATGCGGTGAACTGTATCGATTTTGTCTGCTAGGACTGCTTCTTCCCCTCAGGGAAAGTGGCTTCACAGATACGGATGGATTCCGCTTCATCCTCTTTCCTTCCTTTCAGTGCAACACCGTAAACGATTCCAGCCGGAATATCTTTCCAAGTCAATGAGACGTTGTTCAGAATCCCATCTTCTTTCTCTTCAGTGTTCAATCTTTTCTCAACGTGACTGACTTGGCCTTTGATGTCGTTTAGTTCAGCACATACGAAGTCCACAGTTTTTTTTAAACCTTCAATTTTAAGAGCATTTTCACTCACCATTTTCTCTAAGACGTCAGAGCGAGTATTGATCAAGTTGGAAAGCGTCGAAACAACAGA
>NW_024875013.1:0-1654 GCF_018340385.1 Cyprinus carpio
TGTCCAAGTCCGGCAGTGGCTGCAGCCCTGCCTTGGCTTGTGCCCGGGTGACAACAGGACATGACACTTCAATAATGGCAGAGGGAGTAGCAGTTTCAGAGTTTTTGGTGGTTTGTAACAGATCATTTAGTACTGGTAAGTCTTGACCCAAAATCATGTCAGCTGGTAAGTTATCAATTATGGCAACATTTAACAAGTACAATTGATCATACACCCTCAACAACGACTTCAGCTCTAGGGTACTGCTTTACATCCCCATGTACACATTGAACAGCGGTAGTGTTTACATAATTTACATTTGGCACAAAACATGGTTTTAACAGAGAAAGAGTGCTACCAGTGTCCAAAAGAGCTTGCAAAGAATGTCCATTAACTGTCACCTTACACATATTTTGACTCTCCTCTACAGAGTCTCTAACATTGTCTTCCTCTCTGGGAACATAACAAAATCCAGTCAATTTTGCTTTTCGCACAGGACACACTGATGCTTTGTGTCCGGGCATGTACTGTTGAGCCAGCTTTGCTGCGCCAGATGTCGTAAACTCATGCTCCCGGTACTGCGTAATGCGAGAGTATCATGCGGAGTACGAAGAAACTGCTCCAGGATAACAACCTCACCAATCTCCTCTTTATTGTGCTCCTCAAGGTGGTATCCTTCGTCCGATACAGATTCCTCAAGCTGATGGTAAGTTTCTGTTGAGTGACTCTCCAGCTGGAACAGAGAGGACACTCGAGGCGCTGGCGATGGAAGTTCTGGTGAGATGGTAAATTTTCTCCAGCAGTGCTATCCCCTTAGATCAGCATACACCTCCGCCTTCTCCTCATCCACTTCGCTAAGTATGCCTCCAGTGCCTGCCCTGTCAGCAGCGGGACAAGTCGAGAGAAAGCTCCACTCCTATCGCAGGCCACCCCCCAGGTCCTGGCCAACCGCTCGAACCGCGTGGGCCAGTTTTACGATGTCTTCCCCCTGCTGGAAGGCTGGCATTTTTTAGTTCAGACCGCTGCATTGGCTGACTTGGTGCTGCAGGACATTTGTAGGAGTCTAGGACATGTGCTTGCCTGTACCGTGTAGGCCCTCTGTGCTGCCCGGAGTTGGTAGGTCCATCCGCAGATCATCCATGTCATACGAGGTCTCTGCAGGCCGCGGTTGACTGTACCGATTGGATTTCGAGACCACGGAGCTCGCAGATATCTCTCTCTTCCCTTCCTTGTGCGGCCCAGGAATTTGCCATCGGCACCATTCCTTCACCAGACATCCATTGAATCCCAGGCCACATCCTTTTCAGCCACCACCTTCCCCTGGGACCGCAAACCCGTCCTGGGTTTTTTACCTTTTGGCGCTGTCTTGCGGGTTGCCATCCCACCGCTGCCACCATATGTGATAAAGCGAGAACCACCACTCGCTAGGAGGCGTTGTGAATGTCCGTAAAGATGTTAAATATTGGCTCAGCCCGCAATAGCGCTTATGTTGCAAGTGAGGTATTTACAGTGCCAAAAAATAAATACAGTCCAATAGTGAAAAAAAATATATATACAGGTGCACAAAGTACCAAAGAAACAACAAACAGAAAAATAAAGAGGGAATAATCCAAATGAGAAGAAAAAAAAGTCAATATACCGGTAAGTATCTACAATATACAGGCGTTGGAAAGAT
>NW_024875014.1:0-1562 GCF_018340385.1 Cyprinus carpio
ATCAGCTCAGTGGCCAAGGTCACCGTGGGTATAAGGCAGTACGCAGGAGCAGCGAGTTGGAGTCGAGCCTCACCTGAGCAAGTTTTAAGGTGAGTTCGGCTACAGATTAGATATTAGTTATAAGGCAGACGCAGCAGAGCAATGCGAGGTTGTAGTTTGAGCCACCTGGAGCAAGGTTTTAGAGGATGAAAGCATTTCAGAGCTACAGAGTTCATGGGATAATTAAAAGTCTTGATATATAGAGGCGTACGAAGCGATGTAATTGCGAAGTTGTGAGTGTTTGAGCTCACCATGGGCAGTCAGTTTTAGAGGCAGAGCAGGAGTTGTAGCAGCTCACGAGAGTTAGGGATAAATAGAGTACAGAGTCATGGATAATATAAAGATCCTTGTATAGATCGTATCTTAAGAAGAAGTTATTGAATAATTTGAACGATAAGTCTTACTAAAGAACATGCGTTTGGTAATTCACAACTGGATTCCTCAGCTCCAGTGGTGCAATGTACTTATAAGGCAGTACGCAGCAGAGCAAACGCCGAGGTTGTGAGTTTGAGCCCTCACCTGGAGCAAGGTTTAAGAATGCAAGTAGCATTTCAGTCACAAAAAAAATTTATGGGATAAAATAAAAAGTTTGGCTTTAAAAACCATTGCTGAAATCAGTTAGGAGGAATTCCTATGCAATGATTTGAAAGATTAGTTCAGCTAAAGAACATGGTGTTTGGTAATTCAGCTTTAATGACATCAGCTCCAGTGGCGAATCGGTCAGCCAGCTGTACTTATAAGGCAGCACGCAGCAGAGCATGCCGAGGTTAGAGTTCCCAGCCTCACCTGGAGCAAGGTTTTTACAGGATGAGAAGCATTTCAGCAGCTACAGAGTTCATGGGATAATATAAAAGATCAATTGAATATCAGGATGGCTGCAATCTTTAGAAGAAAGTTTATTGAATAATTTGAAATGATAAGCAATGCTTGACTGATTTGAAGGATTTGAAAGATTAGTCTAGCTAAAGAACATGGTGTTTGCAATTCACCTTTAAGCACATTGGCTGCAGGTGGCTTAACCGCCAGCGCGCTGTACTTATAAGGCAGTACGCAGCAGAGCAATGCCGGAGGTTGTGAGTGCTGAGCCCCTCACCTGGAGCAAGGTTTTAGAGGATGAGAAGCATTTCAGCAGCTACAGAGTTCATGGGATAATATAAAGATCCATTGAATATGAGATGGCTGTAATCTTTAAGAAGAAAAGTTTATTGAATAATTTGAACGATAAGTCCTACTAAAGAAACATGCAGTTTGGTAATTCACGGCAACTGGATTGCCTCAGCTCCAGTGGTGTAAATACGTCAGCTTGCGTGTACTTATAAGGCAGCACGCAGTAGAGCAATGCCGAGGTAGTGAGTTTGAGCCTCACCTGGGAGCAAGGTTTAAGAATGCTTAGTAGCATTTCAGTCACAAAAAAATTATGGGATAAAAATAAAGTTTTCAGTTTAAAAATCCCATTGTTGAAAAACAGTTAGAGGGAATTCCTATGCAATGATTTTGAAAGATTAGTCTAGCTAAAGAACATG
>NW_024875015.1:0-2104 GCF_018340385.1 Cyprinus carpio
TTATGTTTTGGATGCTTAACTCAAGGCCTCTTAGCAAGACTTGCAAAAAGAGAATGGAATGTAAAGAATGTTCCCAAAAACACCCAGACATTCTACACATTAAGGAGAACCAAAAAGGTACAAAAGATGTTGAAACACAAGACCAGAAGATCTCATGTGCCCCAAGTCTCCATAACCACCAAATAAGTGAAAACAGAGTCTGGAGGAACAACTGCGTGCTTTCAATAATGCCAGTAGAGTCAGTCGAAGAAGTGACAGATATGTAGAAACATATGCTTTCTAATATGCAGGAGATACAGCTACATTTTGTACTGGTGAACTGCAAAGGAAAACTAAACCTGAAAGGGAAGCCAACTCAAATTCTACTAGAGCACTATGTGTCAAAAAAATAAAGCAGGAGAGCAGAAGTTAGTAAACAGTTTCATCCTCACAGACTTGGAAGTGTGTGCACTGGAAGACACAAAGTATTATGAGCTACCAAAAGTCTTTACACACAGCAGTATCCTGTTCAAAATGAGGCAATTCCCAAACAGAACACATTAAAAAATGAAACATTACTTAAGTGAAGTGAGCATACCTAGTATTAATGCAAATGTAGACCTTCTGATTGGAGCCAAAAGCAATGGAACCATGGTACATCATATAAACAGCCAACAGGGTGGAACTTATGCTGTGAAAACTGCACTGGGTTGGGTGGTGAATGGACCCCATCAAGAAGAAAGCAACACTGCAGAAAAGAAGTCCAACTGTCACATCAACACAGTTAATCGTCTCTCAGTATTGGAGATAGAGTAATTGTTGATTCAACAGTACAACACAGATTTCCCAGGCGCCATTATGAAGAGAAAGAGAGGAAATGTCAATGGAGGACAAACAGTTCATGCAGTCAGTGGGGAAAAGACTAAGTTTGCGAATAGGCATTACTGTGTAAGACTACCTCTGAGAGAATTGAAGCAATCAAAATGCCAGAATAATAATCAATGTGTGGCTGAATTTGCGTGCTACTAGCATGAAAAAAGAAAGCTTCAAAACGAAATCACGTTTGCTTGAAGATGCACAGCAACTTCGCCGAAAAGTATAATAGAGAAGGATATGCAGTTAAAGTTCCCCCGGAACAGCTTGCGGACAATGACAACAGAGTTTGTTACATACCAAACCACGGGTGTACCACCCTAAGAAAAAAAGGAAATAAAAAGTGGTTTTTGATTTATGCTGCTTCGTTTCAAAAGGCATGTCTCTGAACAGCCAATTGCTACAAGGTCCAAACCTCACAGAAACACACCCATTGGTGTCCTTACCAGATTTGAGGAAAGAACAAATAGACATGATGCTTTGAATGAGTCGATGTTTTATCCAAGTGAGGGGGTCATGAGGAGGATGCAGATCTGCTTCGTTTTCTTTGGTGGCCAGAAGGCAATTTGAATGCACCTATAGAAAGAATTTAGGATGATGGTGCACTTATTGGAAGCAGCTTAAGTCACTAGCTGTTGCCTCTTATGCACACTGAAAAGGACTGCTGAGGACAGAAAAAGTAGCATCTCCGAAGGCTGTTGAAACAGTTATACACAGGAATGTTTTACGCGTTGATGACTGCTCCCGACCCAATGTGTCTACAGAACAAGCTGTGCCCTATTGACTTAGCAAGTGATGTTCGGAAGTTATGTGCTGAAGGAGGGTTTCTGCTTAACCAAGTGGGTAAGCAATAGTAGGAAGAAGTACTATTGTCTATTCCGAGAAAGAACAAAGGGCCAGTGGAATAAGGACCTTGACTTGGATCAGGATTTTCTGCCTGCCAATCGAGAGAGCACTTGGCATGCAGTGGTGTACAGAAAATGACACTTTCACATATAAGATCAAGGTACAAGAGAAGCCATTCATTAGGAGAGGTATTCTTTGGTTGTTAATTCAATTTATGACCCTCTTGGGTTTCTGGTGCCACTCATTCTACCAGTTAAGAAAGCTCCTTCTAGAGAGATATGTGCAAGCAAGGATATGGATGGGATGAGAAGAGATTTAGGGTAGCAAGCTGATCAGTGGGTGAATGGCTAGAAGATCTAAATCACCTCTCAGACTTTCAGATCAAAAGGTGTGTAAAACCAGAGAA
>NW_024875016.1:0-2356 GCF_018340385.1 Cyprinus carpio
TTTCTTCTCTTCCGTGTCTGTTGTGAGCGCGTTCACACCCTGCAGTAACGCCGCTGACGTACGACGCTGCTGTGTGTTTTCTTTGTCATTGGGCGCACCAGAGAACACGTCAGCAGCGTCGTACGTCAACAGTCACAGCAGTCGCATCACAACAGACCCGGAAGAGAAGACAATCCTGAAAAAGTCGTAATTTGTGTTATTTTTGGACCAAAATGTATTTTCGATTCTTCAATAAATTTTTAACAGAGCCCTCTGATGTCACATGGACTATTTGAAGATGTTTTTATTACCTTTCTGGACGTGGACTATACCGTACATACATTCTCAATGGAGGGTCAAAAGCTCTCGGACTAAATCTAATATCTTAAACTGTGTTCCGAAGATGAAGAGGTCTTACGGGTTTGAACGACATGAGGGGAGTCCTTAATTACATAATTTTCATTTTTTGGGTGAACTAACCCGTTAACATTGTTAATGCACTGTGGAAAATAACATCAACAAACATTTAAAAAATTCTGTGAAAATATATTGTTTCAAAGTTATTTAATGTATTTACTAATGTTTAAAAAATGAACCTTTTTTTATTAAATGTTTCTAAAACCTTTATTGTTTAACAAACCCCTGCATAATTATTGGCATGTTGATATTGTGGATTATTTCTAAGCCATTTTAACCAATTCCAAACGCCCTCAATCTTAATACCCACCATTAATTTTTGTATTTAATCATTTTTGAGTGACCCTATAAATTTTCCTGAGGCTGGAAGAGAAAAACTCCTTATTCAGGTGTGCAAAATTATTTTTATTTTATTTATTTATTTTATTTTTATGTTTTTTACAGATGAAATGAGCCAAAAAAGAGTTGTGACTCAGACTGAAAAGTCAAAAATTATTAAATCCACATGAGAAATATTCAAAACTATTGCAATGCAGAAATTGCAAAATTAAGACATGACCATTGGACAAAAAATGCTGCCTGGGACAGTGGGGTTAGAAAAAAACAGGTAGAAGAGCCACAAAAGGAACTGCAAGCACCAAGAATTAATCGCGGAAGATATCTTTGTCAATTCCTGCGCGATTTTTCGAGAATAGAAGATGAACAAAAAAATAAGCTCCCCAAACTTACATCCAGATTCTGGAACAGGTGGCCGGAAACCTTGACCAAAAGAGCAAAATGCGCGTATTTTTTTTGTTAATGTATTTTTTCAAAGAGTATTATTTCTCCATTCATCTATCTGTCTATCTATATATATATACATAAGAGCATATATATACATGTTATTATATATATGTTGCTGCTATATATATATGTGTGTGTGTGTGTGTGCAGGGGCAATTAAAAAGCTGGAAGCAAAATATTTTAATGTATTATTTTCTACTATTAGATTTTTTTTATTTACAAAGTTTTATTTTAAGATTAGCTGGAGTGGCAAAGGAAACAACATGCACATGGATTTTAACTGCAGTTCATCTTAGTTAATGCTTTAACTTATGTAAACCAAACGTGAGCTTATCATAAATTGTGCCAAGCAAATACTTTTCACAATTCCAAACTATTTTTAAAAATCATTTTGGCCGAAGCTATAAAACATTTAATAGAAATAATTATGTATAAACTATATTACCAGTCAAAATTATTAGCTTTTTAAAATACATATTATTCTTTCTTTTGAAAAGATTTTTATAAATGATTTAAATGCTCTATACACGTTTCTACAGCATAATTATTTAAAAGTAATCCTATATCGCCATCTAGTGGTGGTCATGATTGGTATTATTACACTGCACTCTTGCGGTGGTGTTGCTTCTCTGAACCAGTCAGAATGAGGGAAGCCTAAATGGAAGCGAGAACAGGACAGACTGGGCATATTACTACAGCCAACTCCAGGTTCACACACTCTGTCTGTAATGCGTATTTTTTTTCCAGTGAGCCCATGTTAATGGATCAGAGGCAGTTCACTGCACACGGTAAATATGTGAACAGAAAAAGGTTAAAGAAATAGAAAGGTGCGAAAAAAGAATGAATACAAGCTGTAGGCATAGAGAGAGTTATGAGTCCACAGGGACACCGCAGTTAGGCCAGATGAGGAAACTGCTGGTTTTAAAAGTCTGTGTATTCTGTCGAGGCGTGAGCAGGCGATGTATCTGAGCCTTGGCGTGTCTGGTTTTAATGACAAAGCGGGATGAAATCTGCATGCAGAATAGAGATTCGGCGCTTCGTGCGGTATTTTAATGTGTGCTTTCACGTTACAATAGCGCTCTCGCTGCTGCTTCTGCACCGCTATACACACAGCCTACTATATACGCACTTCAAACGGAGTCCGTGTGAACCCCTGTTTTAAAAATTTGTTATTAAC
>NW_024875017.1:0-1753 GCF_018340385.1 Cyprinus carpio
TCGTAGCCCCTTTGATCAGCACGTGCAGAATAAAGAAGAATATGAACACATGACCCTAGTGCACGAGGTTAATGATATTATTGCACTATCCGTATTTAATTGTATACCTTGTTCTGCAATCTCGATGCTATTCCCGGTAATTTGCGCTTCATTTTACTGACTGGCACGTTTTCAATGAGGCCATGGCGTGGGGCATTAAAAATGCATTCGCCAGATCTGTAAAACAGATGCTAACAGAATGAATGGCTTTCTCTCAGCAAGATCTCTTCAATCTTTCATTACGATTATGCCAGTTAGACGTAATTATCCGTTGCCAGCTCATGCCAGCTCGCTTCTTATTCCAGAAGGTTGCTAGAGTGTTCGTCTGAAGTATCAATAGCAGTGGGGCTCTTAAAACACAGACACATTCAGTGAAATTAAGCATTTTCTCATTAGCCGGAGGCTATTGGGCTTATAAATTATTCATTCTTTCTCACTGAAATCAGTCTGAAGATATAAAGAAATTAAACATGGGAGAAGACAAGAGACTTTCATATTAATAGCCACGTAGACAGATGGATGCTGCTGGCGAAATCAGTACTTCTGTGAGTAATCTGCACGCTGGCGGCAATATGAATGCGTGATCAGACGCGATCTGGTTTCTGATTACAGAGAAAAGGGCTTGTGCTTTTATCGTTCGCTATCTCAGAGCATCTGTAAAAAAAAATAACCCTGTAAGTAAATAAATAAACAAACAAGAGAATCAACTTTCATTCACCTTTACCCAAAATAGCGAAAAAACGCTGCAAGCGGAAATTCTGGCAGACACACCACCGGGGGAATGTAACCAGAGCCGAAGCCATTACGAATTGGCTCTTGGGGCTTATGCCGCACAAATTTGTTTTTTAATGCATTTTTAAGCTTTGCACATCATTCCAAGGACACTCTGGGGAGACTAAAACTCATCCATTCAAAAGTGTTGACCTGATTGGTATTAATATTGAAACAAATCTGCTTGGCTCCATCAGCACTCCCTAAGCTAAGAGACACAACCCTGTCTCCTGTCAAAGGGCAGGCATGGTGCCAATCACATATTCTGTTGGACAAATCATTTGCAGTATTATTTTTTATAATGTTTTAAGAACTCAAACATTATTTTAAATTATATAAATATGAAAATATATTAGTATATAATATGAAATATAAGTATAAATATGAAATTTAATTTTTATAATTTTAAAATACATAATAGACATTTGTGAATAATTTATTTTAATATTTATTCCATATATAATATAATAATATAATATAATATATATAATATAATATTAATATATATAATATAATATAATATAAATATAATATAATATAATACGAAAACTGGCCTATTTGAATAAAAGGCAGAAAAACACCTAATATAAATCTTTAACAAAATATGTTTGTGTGCATATACAAACACTTACAAATTTGGACACCAAGTGAGCCAATACTCCATACAAAAATAACAAAACAAAATGAAATGACAGACAGACAGATAGAAATAGTTGTAAAACTTTCCCCCTAATGCTTATTTGCTACATGAGCAAACAGGCATGATGGGGAATATGAAAAGATAAAACATTCTGCATTTTGGCTTAATCATGTCTCATAACACTTTTAGAAAACATTAACTAACACAACGGCACTGTGAATCATTTTCCTAAAACCACATAAAAATCATTATAAGCTGCTCGACACAAAATCACACCGAGAAAAAGACATGAGACTCATTGAG
>NW_024875018.1:0-771 GCF_018340385.1 Cyprinus carpio
CCTAGACAGTGCTATCTCCCCTGCTAGGGTTGTAAGTAGATAGCCCACTCTCTGTGGTCTGGGTAGTCTTCAGTCAGACCCCCTTATGGTAGTCCCTTAAGTAGGTACCTAGCTATCAGAGGATGGCTATGTGCACTAGCTCAGTGATTGCTCCCCCACTTGGGGTTTTAAGTAGTGGTCTCCTTGAGCCCCTTGTTTGCATCTCAGGTGTAGTCACACCGAATTGCTTTATTAACATTAACATAAATGCAAATATCCATTAAAAGCTATTAAAAGGAAACAGCTTAACAATTTTTTGCTTTTGCTCACCCAACAAAATTTTAAGAAAATTTTAGGGCAATATTGTACTGAGGAGATGTTTGGTCACTTTGGCAGAGAGCTGGGCAATTCAACACTCCAGACTCATTGCTTCCTACTGGTAGCTCTTTGCAACTAAATTTCTCAGTTGAGTACATAGGGAGCACACAAATTTTTTTTCTTCCTTTTTTTCTTTTTTTTTTTTTTCACTACAACATGGGATTGATCAATGCATTGCTGATTCTTTTTATCATAGTTTATAGTTGGAAGGCCTATATGGAAATTAAATGGGGTTAACATTCAACCCAAGTGTTCTTTTTCATCAGTAGTATTATTTGTGATTTTAATTTTGTGAACGGGAGTCTGAAATGGAGTTGAGACGGAAGTCGAAGTAGAATCCATATGCAAGGGGTTTATTAACCCTCTGGAGTCTAAGGGTATTTTTGGGGCCTGGAGAAGTTTTGTCATGCCCTG
>NW_024875019.1:0-1042 GCF_018340385.1 Cyprinus carpio
GAAGGAGAAGAAGGAGGAAATGTCTTGCATGGCCTGCGTCAGAGTCCAGACTTAAACCTCTCTGAAAATCTGTGACTGCATTCCTGACTCATCAGATTGAATTGAACTTGAGCCCAGTTCTGCAAGAAAAGTGGGCAAATAAAATGAAATACTACTTGGATAAAACATAACAGTGTCCATCTTCATTTCGGGCTGCAAGCTTAGCAGAAATGTAATGATTTTCGCGGGTGATTCTTTTCAATACCCACCGTACATACATACTATACATACAAACTATGGAAGTCAATGGGGACAAAACATAAACCAAAACATTAATGTATACTTTTTAGGAAAAACTGATAAATTTGTTTGTAACAAATTAATTTAAGTTGGTCCAAAGTATAAATATATTTTCTCAGGTCAGGCTTAATTTTCTTTCTCTTTACCTTTTTTTTTTTTTTTTCTCTCTTCAGTGCCACAAAGAACATGCAAAAGGCATACCTGTAACATAAAACTAAATGACATGTGATCATTTTGTACAATAAATAGATTGAAATTTAACTCTTTATTCACTTTCCAATGTCAATGCATAATGATCAAGCACAACATCAAGCATGGCTTATCCATATAAATAGCTAACATCAAAATTGGTTTGTTAGTTTCTTCTCCATTAGGCCAGAAAAAGATTTGTGTTTGCTATAATCAGTATGTGCTAAAAAGTGACTGTGTGCTTTTAGAAGGCCTTCGGAACACTGCTTAACCCGAAGTAACATGGTTTGTGTTTCACACTACCTTATTTTCCTTTTTTTGGGTTTACAAGGTTTGGGTCCCATTTGACTTTCATAATAAACTTGTTCTCCCCCAAAATATCTTCATGCTGCGTTTGCAGAAGAATGAAGCACCATCCTCCGTGGGCTGAGTAAATGTGGCAGAGGAACCCTATTTCAGGAAGCTATTCAGAGTGCTAAGTGTAGACAGATGCATTTATGCACTCACTTCAAATCTAATATGTCTGTCAAGTTTTAGTAAATGTTTTCAGTAAATAACAACAACAACAACAACA
>NW_024875020.1:0-1634 GCF_018340385.1 Cyprinus carpio
CGTTCTTCAGCGAACGAGCGTAGGTCGGAGGAGTCGAAACCTGCGCCAGGGGCGACCCCAAGGGATTTCTAGTCCATCGCTAACCACTCGGCCACGGACTATCGGAAAAAAACAATGTCACCACACTCTGCCCGTTTGTGTGTTGCCACACTGCTGCCTTGACCTGTTTTGCAAACCTAGGCTTTGCTGTCCAGGCACTCCTGGCGTAGATTGCAAGCGGCCTGCAAGTTGGAATTAAAACAGACCTTGCTGTCCGAACCAGATGGGGAAATCATGGCTGCCACGTCTCCTCCCTTTTGGAATGGGGTTTTTTTCGAGTGCTGGCGCTGGGAAAAACGGCAGCTGCACATTTCGGTAGGTCTCGTCTTATTTTACTCGACTCAGTTCACGTCATGAGCTGGGGCTCTTTCCTAAACGAGTTGGACGCATCAGGAATCAGCGTCCGCTGGCCAAACACAGGGGATCGCGCAGCGCGACCTCGGGCGGGCGGAAGGTCACTTGTGCAGCGATGGAAAGGCCGCATTGATGGACTGACATGACCACACCGTTGACGCCTTAAGCAAGGGAGAAGACAAATACGCAACAGCCAACAGGGAAAAATGGCTTGAACCCTGGACCCTCAGATTAAAAAGTCTGATGCCTCAACACTGCGGGACTGGAGCTACCGGGCCTGGTGCTGCTTACAGTGAAAGCTTCACGTTTTTATCATCAAAGCAGTTTTCCCACAAGCTGCCCAGAAGAAACTACACCTGCTACACCCGCGGGCTGTAGATGCCACAAGCACCAGGCAGAGAGAGCTGGCGACAGAGGCCTTAGGAAAGCACAATTATCATGACAGAAAGCTAGGTAGCTAATCCTCGGGCCAACCACTTCCAGAGTCGGCAGTGGTTCGAACTCCGCGCTGGAAACCCCAACGGGATTTCGGAGTCCATCACCAACCTTCGGCCATTTTCCACTGTACACCCGCGCACCTGGGTCTTCTTGCCTCTTTCTGGTGGCGCTCAAATACCAGGCCAAGCTTCAGAAAAAAATCAAGCAAGCTGAAGGATGAGGTGGCAAAACGTGTTGCTCCAGTCCCCTGTTGCTCAACAGCATAGGGATGCCGTGACCGGACTGAACCCGGGGTTGCTGCGGCCACAGCGCAGAGTACTAACCACTATCACGATCCGCAGCGTGCCACTGGCTCCACCGTGGTGACCCCTGCGGCCCCGAATACAAAAATTAGCCAGTGACATCTTTGTCCGATGAGAAGAGGGACTGCGTTCGCCCAGAGTATCTATGCGAGGGCGTGAAGAAAAAACACACGAACACTTTTCTCACCGTGAATACGACGGGATTGACACTCTTGTGAGGGAGACCCCAATGGATTTCTAGTCCATCGCCTTAACCACATCGGCCACGACTACACAAAAAATCACACCTGCCCTGTTTAGGCAACACTGTTGCCTGACCTGCTTTTGCAACATAGTCAGCCCAGTCACCCAGCATAGATTGCAAGCCAGCTCCATGCAAGCAGATAAAACGTGCTGTCCCAACCAGATGAAATCAGGCTGCCACGCTTCCTCCTTTGAATGGGTTTTTCAGTGCTGGCCCTGGGAAACCACGGCACTGCACATTTCGTAGGTCTGTCTTAT
>NW_024875021.1:0-1831 GCF_018340385.1 Cyprinus carpio
TAAAAAGTACACACCATACATCCTATTAAATTGCTTTTGCAGAACCATGACCCAAATGATAAATTTTCACATCATCATGCAGAAGTTGCTCTTGAAAAACAGTTTGAAAAGCTTCCCGTACTGTACATATGTAAATATTTTCAATATTTTCATTCTATAGAATAATACTTCATTTGTAGAAAAATCTTGAATATGCATTGTGTGTCTGTGCACAAGTAGGCAATATTCTAGATTACACTTATCTTAAAATAATTGTGTCCTAAGAATATGAATCACGTAGTACCTAGTTTATATACCAAGTAGTAAACTGCCTCTTTTCCTGATTCCAAGGCAGTGTAGGTGTAGCACGACATCTTCATTTATGTCAACAACATCTGATTAATTATTTTCAAAACAAAATTGAGTACAGACAGTTTGCAATTTACAGAAATACTCATGAATCAATATTTCTGTGTAGTATTTTACAATATGTCTTTAATCATCACATACTTAACAAATATTTTTTTTGCCAGATTAGGTCTTTGAAAATAGTAGATGGACTGCCTGCCATATATATGTAATGAATTGTAGCAACTAATATATTGGAAATTGTGTTAATTACTTTGTTTCATTTCAGGTCAAAAACTTTCTCTACTTGGGCTATATGCCCATATTATTTATCAGCCAGAGGCAACAAAGGGCACAAGGCAAGTTGATGGCAGATGTAGTCACGCATCTGCCACCGACGCAAAACAACACCACGTTTCTTAACCAGCATGAAAGAGGGCATATGACTTCATAATCAGAACTGGATGGTAAAAAGATAAGTTTTATGTATAGTTGTTCCTTAGTGGTTGCGTTGATTTCTTTGACAACTGTGTACTGAATTAATTTTTTGTAACTTCACAACAGATGTGCCCCAGCCCCAGCCCCCAGCAAGACCAGCCCCTCCACCTGGATGGCCCCTACCCCAAGACCAGCCCCTGCCCCTAGACCAGCTAATCCCACAAGACCAGCCCCGAAGACCAGCCTCTGCCCCTAGACCAGCCCCCAGAAAGACCAGCTCCTGCCCCTAGACCAGCTAATCACAAAACCAGCCCGTAGACCACAGCTCCCAGCCAGACCAGCCCCTGCCCCTAGACCAGCCCCCAGCAAGACCAGCCCCCGCCCCCTAGACCAGCTAATCCCCACAAGACCAGCCCCTAGACCAGCCCCAGAAAGACCAGCCCCTAGACCAGCCCCAGCAAGACCAGCTCCCTGCCCCTAGACCAGCTAATCCCACAAGATCAGCCCCTAGACCAGCCCCAGAAGAAAAGACAGCCCCCTAGACCAGCTAATTCCACAAGACCAGCCCAGCAAGACCCAGCCCCTGCCCTAGACCAGCTAATCCCACAAGACCAGCCTACCCCAACAGACCAGCAAAATTGATACACTTGAACTATTCGATCGACTCACAGGCTCAGCAGCATGTGGAGCCTCTACCACCCAGGAAAAGACAAAGTAAGTAATCTTGCATTGCACCACATCTATGTTAGAATTTGTTGTCCTATGTTTTTTTTGCAATCAGTGCACAATATAAAACAAGTTACACATGGTGAATTTCACCTCTTTGGATAATTAAGCCACTCCTCCAAGATAGCTACTGAATATACAATTTTCCTTGCTTTTCCCTTGCATCTTAGCCACTATCCACCCAGCGCCTACCATCCACCCCAGGCCAAGGCAAGCAGGCCTGCATCCATCAACCTCAGCTAAAAGAAAAAGACAAAGTAAAATGTCTTGCCTTTTTAATCACATAAAATTGGTCATGGGTCCAGCAAACTTTTTTGCCATTGTCATTTAAGGTTGCAAA
>NW_024875022.1:0-2073 GCF_018340385.1 Cyprinus carpio
AACACGACTTAAATGCTTTTTTTTTTTTGTAAAGTAGAACTTTCATACACGTTTGAGAAGCCAGAAGTAAATGTCAGTTCTGTATAGGATGATTATTTTTATTTTACCTTAAAAATTAAATCGACTAATTTGATTTAAAATCCACCCTGCTGTGCACACTGAAAAAAAAAAGTGTTTCATTCATACCAATTAAAAACATTTTAGGTTAATGAATCATTATTCGTGTATATTTTTTAACTTGAGACAAATAGTTATTTATTTTCATTGGCTTCAACGTAAAAAAACAAAGATAGATGTAAATCAATTACCCAATTTAATTATTTTAACTGGACGCAAGAAAAAGAAACCACTTTGCATCTTTGTTTTATGCGCACCAACATGATTGTAACATTTTGGAATAATTGTATTTATATAGCACACTTTTATTTTAGTCTCACTTGGTAAAGACCCGTTTTGTATTTAAAAACCACTTGAAAAAACACAAACACAAATACTGAATGCATGATTAAGAAACATCTTCTTGAATGTGTGTTGATTGTGTGTTGTTTTGGATTGTAGAACTATGCAGTTGTTGCCTTTAATTTCCCCACATGGTTCACATCTTTTCATTAAAGGCCGGTCTCATGTTAGTTTTCAACCCAATTCACAAACAAAAGCTAAATGCTGATGTCTGTGCCATCTATGTTTGTATTGAATTGGCGTAATTTACTGTTGCAGTTAACTGCCAGTTAATTTCAGATGGTTAAGGTTATTGTTTTCAATAGCCAAAAGCCGAGTTTGGCCTAATAAATACCAAATAAACATCTTGTTTATGTATACTTTCCTTCTTTCTTGTTTGTTGCTTAAAGAAAAAAAAAAAAATCGGAGGAATCGGCCCAGTTTGCTTGTAAAAATCGGGTATCAAGAACCGGCCATGAAAAAATCATGATCGGTGCATCCCCTAATTAAATGTTTTTTTTTTTTTTCAATTACATAAGGGCAAAATATTTTGATATTTGCTTACAATAGTCATTTTTGATTCCAAAACATAAATGAATAGCATACCACATGTTTTAATAACTCTGACATCATATGTTTTCCAGTCAGGTCCAGGCTCCTCCGAATTTTTCACTGCCCTGTTTACTCTTTCATCATTTCTATAGTTTTGGCCAATAGACAACTCCATCTCTGCACCACGTTTGTGGCACCACTGCTACCGTTTTGTTGATCAGGAACTCGATTAAGTGGAACATCCTTAACTGAGAAGGAAAAGAAACAAACAGCAACACAGAAATATAACTTTTTTGTTTCAAGAAGTTCTGAAAATGTATTTATTAATCAAATACATTTTATAGCCATCATTATTAATCAATTATTGCTGTGGCATATGAATGTGTTGTGAATTAGCTGGAAAGTTTTTGTGAGAAGAATCGTTAGTGAATGGACCCAATGATTTGCTGATCAATCTGTTTTTACTTTCTTTTTAGCCTAAGCTTTTCTGGGTCAGTTCGTCTACCTTGTTTCACCAAGTGCATAGTGTAATTGCATAGGGGGTCACTTTAAAAAGAAGATGTAAAGCGGTTCGCACACCGGACGGAGAAGCGGCAGCGCCGTGTCGCGCCACATGTACAGGACAACTCGAGGGTATCGCTTTACACCGGACGCGCACATTCTATACGCTGGGAGCTCAATATCGAATTAAGTTCTGAGCAGCAAGATGAATCGAGACTTGACTTATTTAGTATATTTATAATTTTACATATATTATTTTTAGGCTAGATAATAGCTCAGTTGCTTGAAGCGTTAATTAATGAAAAGAATATCGTGTTATAATTTGAAAGTCTCGACTATCATTAGCATTCTAGATTGCCATTCATTCAATTGTTTTATATTATTATAAGCCAATTTCAACATTTTCTAATGCTGTTAGCTACTAATACTGATTGGTTTGCTGTAGTAAAAACAAAAAAGCCACATATTTTTGTGGGTATGCTTATTTCTTAACGTTTTCTAAGGACTTGTAACTGAACATTTTACCTCAGATCGAAAATTAGACATTCTTACCTGAAAAACCGATGACAAACGCTATCTTCC
>NW_024875023.1:0-1307 GCF_018340385.1 Cyprinus carpio
TCGCAAATGTTGCTTTTTTCGCTATTTTCAATTGTTCGAAAACCTACTTTTACGAACTCGTCCTAGACGGTTAGTCCGAATTTCACGAAAATTGCTCAGATCATCTTCAGATATGGTGGGAAAAGTTATGGAATTCAAGTTGATTCGTCCAACCGTTCTCAATACCTCGTAAACAAATTCTACGAAAAGCACTCAAAAATGCTTGTGAGGCTATAACTCCGCAACGGTTTGACGTATTGAGACCAAACTTGGTGAGTGTTATAATAAGCAGGGCCTGAGACTTCTGCAGTGTTTCGACGCAGCGCCACCTAGTGGTCAGGAGATATGAAAAATGCATATTTTTGCTTATAACTTCTGAATGGTTTGGCCAAAAATCACAAAAATGACCATTAGATTCGGTGGTCATGTCAAGTCGAATGATATCCAATTTTCCGTCGGCCATTTTGGTGTCGGCCATTTTGAATTATGTTTCAAAATGCTGTGTTTTTGAACGCACTATCATATCTTAAAATGCTAATAACTTTTTTGAAAAAATTAGACTATTGCAATGAAAGTCATGTTGCTATATTCCTTGGGTCATGCCGAGAACATCGATAAGCCAATTATGCCAAAATTGGCCATACCTTCCTGTCCGCCATTTTGATTAGAGTTGAAAACCTACTTTTTTCGAACTCCTCCTATGAGCCAAGTTAGGTCCGATTTTCACCAAATTTGGTCTAGATCATCTTCAGACCAACCTGACAAAAAGTTATGGAATTACGTGGTTGATATAACAAAAGCGGTTTTCGTTTTAAATGCATCAACCAATTTGTTCGTAAGATGCCAAAACACATCTGAGGCTGTATCTCGGCAAAGCTTTGACATTTTGCACCAAACTTTGTATGTGCCATTGTCACCTCACACTGACCATGCCACATCGAATTTGGTAACAGCGCCACCTATTGGTCAAGAGTAATAAACCATTCATTAACCATTAATAATTACATTATAAAAATGCTAATAACTTTTATTGCATTAGCCTATTGCAATGAAACTGGATACTCAAAATATTCCTTGTATGCCGACAACATAGATACCAAATATGCCAGGTACGCTGAACTTCCTGTCCAGCCATTTTTGATTTATGTTGAAAACTTACTTTTTCCAGAACTCCTCATCAACCCGTTGGTCCGATTTTCACCAAAAATTGAATCAGATGATCTTCAGTCTATTATGACAAAAATATTTATGGATTTTGTATCGATCGGGCCAGCAGTCGCGGCAGCCCATAGAACCGACTGGAAAGTTGTGAAATTTGGCACACACAT
>NW_024875024.1:0-1293 GCF_018340385.1 Cyprinus carpio
AAATCTGTTCTTATCAGTTTAATATCTGATACGTCCCCTACCCGGGGACTACATATTAAATTGATTTTTGGATCACGGAGCTTGCTCTGTCCACTCCACGCATCGGCCTGGTATTGCAGTGTTTCCAGGAACGGTGTGCTTCCCTTTTCAGGGATTGCTGCTTATTGTGATGAATAACAGAAAAAGGAACGAGGGCTTTGTCTTGGCTCCCCCTGAGGTCTGCTCTTGCAGATGCCGTGGTTGCTGTTTTATTGAGAGTTCTCCTCGGATGCATCCACCTGAGGTCTTGGAGTCTTTCACTAACGAGCTGATGCATCGAATCAAGGTGTGAACTCTGGTGTAAAGGAAGGTAGAATCCATTAAAAAAGATGAAACCTTTGTTTCTCAGATACCCGATCAATCTGTTTTGATTTGATTCTCTTCTAAAGGCAGCTGAGTGATCTGAATCAGGGGTGTTTGATTAAGGGACACAAGAACACGATTCTGGGGGGGCAAGTGTTATGCTTGGTATGGGTTGTGCGTGTGTGAGAAAAAAAAAAAAAAAAAAAAAAAAAAGAGATCACTTGCGCTCTTGAAAAAAACAGCCCCTGGTGTGGTCAGACCTCACTTTTCAGGTCGAGTCGGACTGGCTGCTGACGAGAGCTGTAGCTGTTTTCATGTCTGTTTGGTTGTGCAGTTTCATTTCCTTTTCCTTTTCCTTTTTCAGCTTGCAGCGCCGCCAAGTGGGCGCCTGACGCAGCAATCTTTTTACCACAGGGCCCAGCATCGCGCATGGGCATGCCGATTCGGGTGAAGTGATCTCATTCTCCTCTGGAGTTATAGCCATTTAGCAACCTGGGCCACACGACCTTCGAACGCTTTTGAGGGCCCCTCGCCAAGGTGGGATGGAAATTTCCACTTTTTTTTTGATGATTATTGACCGCCAGACCTGTGAGAATTTTTGTGCTGCTTTTGGTTCGACTGGGCCAAATACCTGGTGCTATTTCTGGTAAAGAAGGTTTTCTACAAAATCCCAATATTTAAAATTTTCGCTTTCAGAGCTGCATTCCTGCCACCTCGGCACGCGGCTCTGCGACAAACCGCTTGGGAGTTATGAAGCGATGCCGCATTTCCCGGCCAAGAGTAGAGCCACCGGCCGGGTCGACCGGGCGGTGGCTCGGTGACGCTGCAGACGGGGGAGGGTCCTACCGGGCCCCCAGCTGCTTACAGGTCTCCTGACTTACCAAAGCCGAGATGGGCGTGGCCATGTCCCGCTTCCTCCCCGCTGCACCATTGCAGCATCGCTTCTCGGCC
>NW_024875025.1:0-2368 GCF_018340385.1 Cyprinus carpio
CAATCTCCATATGTGAAACATTCAATGCCTGGGTACACAGAGGCATAAAGCTATATGCCTGAACCATCTTTAATGACTGAATAGAATCGAGGGTCTTTTTCCTGAAAATATTTTTCTAAAAGATACATTAACTTCATATAAATATTTGAGATGTTTTTGAGGTGACATGGGTGAGTTGCGCTCTGCTGTTACAAACAAACAGGATCCTTCGCATACATTTAAAACAAGATAAATATTTTTCGTTTTATATTTAAACATAAAGAAAGACTTTGTTTCATCACATGTGAGAGGTGATCAAAACATTGAAGATGGTACTTAAAATAAGAAACTTTTAAAGATGCTGAAGAGATTGATGTGGAATAAATTAAACTTTAGTTGAAATGTCAGCAAAAAACACAGGAAATGTAAGAAAAAAAAGATTAAGATTAGGCTTTGAATTCTTTAGCCATAACATTCGGTTCGAAAAAAGGTTAACAGAATAACACCTCAGATCTTCTGGTCTGTAACTAACCCTTCCTCTGAGTGGGTTCGAAACATTCATTTCACAATGGTGCTTTAAAACCTGGGACGATCTGAGACATTTTGTTAATATTCCAACTTAAAATAAATGCGCTTTTATTTTATTGGAAAAACATTTCATTCACGGAATGGACATCATTATTGTTCACAGAAAAATGTAAGCTCGTATTTATTGTTGTGACCTCCAAATCTATATTTAATGTTTATTTTTATATAGCCGTGTTATATATGTAATTACATCCTTTATTAACTTCTTTTTTAAATAAGAGAGAAAAGTGTTTTATAAGATCAATAAGCTTAATAAATAGAGTGTTCAATACATGTTTAAATGTATGATAAATTATTTGTTTTCAGTAATATGTTACTATGATGGCATATATTACCATTTAAAATAGAGATAAGTCTCTCTTTTAGTTCAGAAAATGTTTATGTATGTGCATAACTTGTTTATATGATTTATCAGAGCACAAAATTGTATAATGACATGGGAATTACTCTTATATAACGACATAAATTTGGTTTATGATGAAATTTCTTGAGAGTCCTCATACTAAAATTTTTTTTAAATATGCAGAAATTTTTGTGTTACATCATTATTTACATTTAATCATATTTAGCAGACGCTTTTATCCAAAGCCACTTACAAATGAGAACAGTAGGAACAATCAGATCAACAAGAGAAAACAACAACGGTATACAAGTGCTATGACAAGTCTCAGTATTTTTTTTTTTTTTTTTTTTTTTATGAATATGATAGACAAGAAAAAAGGTAAGTACTAGCATTAGTTGGTTAAGTGCAGGCAAAAAAGATGAGTCTTTAGATATTTTTTGAAAATGAGTAAAGACTCAGCTGTTCGAGATTGGGGTCGGAGAGGTCATTTATTCCACCAGCTGGAAGCTGGTGTGTGATGGAGTGAATGTTTATGCTGGCGCAAATCGGTACTCCCCTATAGAAGCGTCCCCTAAAACGCAAAACCAACAACGTGTGCGTGCATGGGTGTGTGTGTGTGTCAACATGACCGCCTCAGACTGGATTTATTCACTTCCAGTTATTGAGAAGAGTTCAAAGCAGGATTTAATTTTCCAACTTATGTGTACATTTGTATAAACTTATTTTTACTTGAGGAGTATAGATATCATTGGCTTAATAATGTAAAAGCATTTTTATTGATTATTGATGAGCACAATAATGTCTATTTTTATATAGAGGTATGTTATGGATAATGACTGGTGCACTGGATATATTTTGACTTTATGATTGTACATATTTGAGTTTTTGAGAAAACAGGTTTCATGCACAGTTAGTGAAAAACTAGCACATTTTATTTAAAATGTGTTTTTATAAGATCAATAAACTTGTTGTTTAAAAAATGAGTTCCCTTTATATTAACACGCTGTCATATTTATTCTTTAAAATGGGGGATAAGTCTCTTTTAGCGTGTAATATTTACATGTATTAGTGCTTGTTTATATGATTTATCAAACCAAAAATTTGTATAATGACATGAGTTTAACACTGATATAACAAGGGTAAATGTGGTTTATGAGGGTATTTCGAGTTCTCATAATTCAGATTTCTTAAAAACAATATTTAATGAAAAATGTTTGTATGCAGAATTTGTGTTATGGGTAGGTGCACAGTTTGTACAGTAAAAAGAAATAACTATACGGCTTTTTAAAATGATAAATTATACTAAAAGATGTTTATCAAAATATAAAAATTTAGAATGTTTACTGTGACTTTAGGTTTAGGTGATGATACCGTATAAAAATCATTAATATAATGTAAATATGAATATAAAAGGCTCTAAATATAATGTAGAAACTGATTTGCAACAATTTCGTGTTT
>NW_024875026.1:0-2020 GCF_018340385.1 Cyprinus carpio
GCTGTTGGTCTGAATGGTTTGTTTTGCAGTCATGTCAGCAGCTAACTTTTCAAAGTCTTTAACTCTAGAACAGACCAGCAAAGATGTTGATGTGATCCCTCTCTGCCTGCGTGGCAGGCTGCCAGGTGATGCTGCTTTGATTCTGGTTCCACTTTCCAGGTGCCGAGTGAATCTTGTGGTGTAATTATCAGACCTCCATAGAAATCATGTTCTTCCTGGTTTTAATGCAGTTTGTGTAGGAGCATGGTTGTGGAGGGAAGAGGCAGTGTAGGGGTGCTCTTCAAAGGAAACAGTCTGCTGGGGTAACTGGTAGGAAAATACAGACCCTAAAGGTAGAAGTCGCCAGAACTCTGTGGTGACAAGTTTTTTTTTGTTAGTTACTGAGCGGGTAACAATTTAAACATGTAGCTTCTGCTGCCTGATGCCTTTTAGGTTTCCCTCAGATTCTCTCACATTCACAACGGGAGGGCAAGGGGACAAGGGATATAGCAGTAAACATTTGGGAGATTCCCTCACTTGTGCAGTTTACGCTAAGGGTACTACTATTTGGTGGTTTTTACTTGGAAACCGATACTGTGCTGATTGGCGTTGGCTTTAGTCCTAATGTTTCTTGATGGCACATGCCATGTCATGAGGCACAAGAGGTTTTTACTTGTTTCCTTTTTGGGGTGGGTACAGGATTTATGTTTCCATTTTTTAGGGAGTGAGCCAGTGTGTATAGTAGTCCCAGTAAAAATGGTTACAGTGCCCCAATCCTACTTTTTACTGAAGTGCATTGGGTGTCATGGGATAAATGGGTTTTCTGGAAGACAGCTCCACCTGCAAACAAAAGCAAACAAAACGTTTTAACAAAGCTTTCTCATTATTAACTAACCCCTAACCCACATTTCCTCGACAAGGTGTACAAAAAATAACAGTTTTTTTTTTTTTTTTTTTTTTTAATCCTTTTGTCTTAAAGTATTTCCAAACTATAAATCTAAGTTGTTGGTATAACTAAGCTACACACTTATGTTATAACAAGTGTTAAGCAAGCCATTTAAAAAAAAGTACGTAGTAGTTACACTCTACTTATTACATCCGTAGTAATAAGATTATTGTACTCAAGTACTTTTAGAAAAGTCATTAAATGCTTTTTTCTTTTTTTTTTTTTTAATCCTAAAACGGCCCCTATCAGCCTAACCTGTTTTATTCCCCCTGAGTACTTATATAAATAAATACTCTTTACAAACTTGTTAAAAGATCAGAAAAACTACTTTTAAGACCATATTCATATCACCCATATAACAACATGCAATGTAGAATGACGCTGCTTAATAGAAACGCACAGGCATTTAAAAGGTAACAGATTTAGAAGCTAGCTAACAAACATACAAACAAGGTCAAAAATGAACTAAGGACCAAAACTTAGACTTAACCTTGAACGTCCTGAACATGGAGGCGTAGACATTTCCTTACAACAACACAAAATACCTTCATGTTGTAAGGCCTGCGTTCTTTAAGCATACGGCCCGAAAGACCGAGACCCCTTACACTACAACCTGCTTAGTTTCTTCATAAAACCACAGGTATCATGGACATCAAAACACTACAGTTCAACACTTTGAATTGGCTAAGAGGCTAATGTTAGCAGTACATACAATCAGTCTGTAACGTTAGGTCGTTCGGCAACATTAGCTCTATCGTGATCTTCTATGCAGTATGCTAAGCTAAAGCTAACCTCACAAGAAGTCGAAAAAGTAACTTTTACCTTCAAACATCGTGGATATAACCCTCGATCCAGTTGCTGTAACCCTTCAGGAGGATAGATCTGGGAATTTTTGATCCTTCGTCCGCCCATGACTCCACAACATTGAGCGTAAGAGGAGGAAGATATGACAGATTCGTAGTCCACACAGCCATGTTTAGTTGTTGTTATTTCCGTTACCCTCACAGCCTCGTTTTCGAATCAAATGGCAGCGGGCCCTGGTGGTGAAGAGGGTATTATGACAATGTTGCCAAATTTACAAAAAAGGCAGCGGGC
>NW_024875027.1:0-4530 GCF_018340385.1 Cyprinus carpio
TAGTCGCTCCATCTATTCTGACAACCCTCTGTGTCCTGCCACATTCTGGCGTAGTCCGGCAGGGTTGTGCTCATTTGGGTGAAGACGTGGGTATTTAGTAGTGTTTGTGTTTTTGTTTGTTTTTTTTTTAAGGTGATTTGTGAGTATTGTTTCTGTGTTGTGTTCTATAGTTTTTTTTTTTTTTTTAGGCAAAGCGACAGCGTCTGCTGGATTGTGGTGAGCAGCGTTCCAATTTTGGTAACATTATTCTTCCTGTAAGTCGTGATTAAAAAAAAATGAGGAGGAACTTAGGGAACTTAGGGAATTAGTGGTCCAGTTGAAGGCAGACAATGAAGGTTGCGCCAGGAAAGCGCTCTCGCGTTGCCTGGTCTTAGTACATCTTATGTGCCCGATCCTGAGCGCGGTTGTGCCTCCTCTAGGCGTTTCGGGTGCCAATCCGTCCGAAAGATTGTGTTTGTACCCCGTGACCGGAAGTGTCCCCGATGTAGTGGTAGGTCTGGTATTGGCCTCAAACGAAATGGATTGAGGAGGCACAGGCTTGTATTCGGCTCGTCATTTGTCAATTGGTGAGCAGGCGTTTTTTCTATTTGACCATTTAGAGGGGGAAAGCTCGAGACCGAGATCCGGTATCGTTCGGAAGTTGAACGAGGGGATCCCGGAAAAGATTTTTTCCTGGGCTTTTACGTGAGGTTTTTGGCTGCTCACTGTCCCACGTGGCACTGCAGGAGGCTTCTTTTCCAGACGACAGTTAGAGGGGGAGAGTCTATTGGAGTTTTCTGCTTGCTCTGATGAGTCCTTATGGAAAAAAGTAAAGCAGTGGTTTCCCTGGGGCTGTTTTTAAATGCTCCCATATTACTTGCGTGACCAGTTGTCGAGCACTGTCATCGATAATGCCCTCCGGGCGTGAACTTAAGCAGGTTAGTTCGCCGTCAACCAAATACCACGTTATTAGAAGTACGTAGTGAGGCGATCCGGTGGGAACAGGAGGGTTTGCCTGGGGGTGCGAGGGCTCGTAGCCAGTCTGTCCCATTTTCGTATGGGATTCAATAATATGGTGTGCAGGGGGGGCAGCGTTTCTGTTACAAATGAGTCGTTGTTGTCTGAATTGAGCGAATTACGAGAAATGTTAAAAGCACAACAAAATCAGTTGAATCAGCTGACTCAAAGCTTTGCCTAATTTCAAGGCGCGCGTTCACGTAGTCACTCTCTGCGCTACGGACCGGTGATTTGTAGGCGGTGCCATCAACCTTGCCATTTTGCCAGGGAGTGTAATTTATCACTGCCTGGGCACTTTGACCTCTGGTTCTTTGTCTTCTGATCCCTCGCATTCTGACCCTACCGCGTCATCTGTAGCAAGAGGGGCCATTCAAGCCAGCCTCATTAGCGCGCCCGGGCAAGCTCGGCTGGGGTAATTAGGGACTCGATGTCTCATTTAATGTCTGGCTGCCCACAATTGGTGGTTAAGATTGGGGGAGTAGGGGTGCCTTGTTTGATTGACACCAGCTCTAATGGTGTCTACTATAACCGAGAGCTGTTTCTTAAGCCATTTTTGAACCGTGGGGTCAAGGCGTCTAAAACTTTGTCAATGGCTCTCCAACTACGAGGCGGCTAATGGACTGCGCACATTCCGGTATCTTGGTTATATGGAATTGGATGTTGGAATGTAATGCTGGTAAAATAGTGCCAGAGTGTGGGATATTGGTAGTAAAGGATCACACCTAAGGGACCGTGTGCTCAAGTCCCAGGGAATACTGGGAATGGAATGTGTTGAGCAGGTGTTACGGGAGTGTTTGGTCAAATACTTGGCCAAGCCTTGTTGACTCTCCATAGGTAGTAGAGGTTCCCTGATTTTGTGATGCAGGCTTTGCAACAGTGCCATAAGGAGGTACATATCAGCCAGTACTTGGACAGGTAGGGAGGAAATAGTAAAGGTCACGAGGGCGTCATCAGTGTCGTATTCCAGGTGGCACCATGAAGATTGTAGGTTGCCACCTGCTCTGAACAAGTACTTTTCAGGGGTACAAGGTGCTGTTTGAGCCACTTGAGTCTGGACTCCCCAGCTGGCCTCTTAGCCACCATACTGCACTGGTGCCATCAGTTCGAGGTACAGTCTATATTCCAGTTGTAAAAGCGTAGGGCTGTTGGATGTGTTACTCTATCCAAATACAGTGCTGGAGTTCCCTGCATGGGTGTGTGTATGTTGTGAGTTTGCCTCCAGAGATTCACTGAAGTGAAGAGAGAGCGGTTGCAATGGTAGAGTGCCCAAGAGTGTGTGCTAGAACCGCCGGCTGCAGCGGCGGATTGATTCTGTTGATTTATCAGCCCTTGAGATTAAGGAGCAGGATGAGGTTAGGATCCTGTTGCGAGAGGTATCAGTCTGTGTTTTTCAACCCATGAGAGTGACTTGGGCTGTACTAACCTGATCTCTCATGATATTCCCCTTACAGATGACGTTCCGGTTCGGCAGCCGGTACGAGCTTGCCACCCTCAGAATATGATGTGGTGAAAACGCACATTAACCAGCTGCTTGAGGCCCAGGTGATCCAGAGAAAGCTGTAGCCCGTATGCGTCTCCTATCGTTCTGTGAAAAAGAAGATGGTAGTCTACGCGTAATGCGTGGACTACCGTCAGTTAATTCAAAGACCAGGAAGGACGCATTCCCTTTTACCTCGCATTGAAAACGTTAGATGCATTGGCCAGGGCCCGCTGGTTTTCCACTTTGGATTTGGCCAGCGGGTACAGCCAGGTTCCAGTTACTGAGGGGGATAAGTCCAAAAACTGCCTTCTGTACCCCATTTGGGTTATTTGAGTGGAACAGGATGCCGTTTGCTTTGTAATGCTCCCAGCACTTTCCAGCATTTGATGGAGAGATTGCTTGGGGACCAGCGGCATCAGTCCTGCTTTTTGTACCTGACCCACATTGTGGTTTTTTTCTCCCTCGCGACCCCAACACCTGGAAACGGCTGGAGTTGGTCTTGGGTCGATTTAGCTGGAAGGTCTTAAAGCTAAGCTGGAGAAGTGTGTGTTTTCCAAGAACAGGTAAAAAGTATTTGGGTCATGTGGCGAAACCTCCCAGGGTAGCCACTGATCCAAGTAAAGTAGAGGTAGTGGCCAGTTGGGCTCGTCCGGCAACGCTTCAGCAGCTCCTTTCTTTTCTAGGTTTGCCAGGCCATTACCGCCGCTTTAGTAGAGGGCGTTTGCCAGTTGGCGGCCCCGTTGCATAAGCTGGTGCGGCAGAGCTTTACAGGGGGCAAGCATAAAAAAGGTAACGGGTCAAGGGTTTGCCGGGCGCTTGGACCCAACAGTGACCTAACAGGAGAGTTTTGATTATTTTACGGAGAAGCTTACCACTTCCCCTATTCTGGCAGTTGCTTGACTTTTTTTCTTTTGCTCCCTTATTCTTGAGATAGACGCAAAGTTTTCTGCGTGGCTGGGTGCTGTTCTGTCACAGAACAAGAGGGAAAAGTTCGAGTTTCTATTTTTTTGCTTTGCAAGTCGTGTGCCTTTGGTGACCGACTGGAGCCGCTAATTTCTGCAAACTATAGCTCTATGAAAGCTTAGGGGTTGGAGAATGTGCTGGTGCTCACAGATGTGTTTACCAAATATACCTCCATGTGTTAGTGGTGGAGTGGTTTTGAAAGTTTGGTGTCCCTGGCCTGTGATACATTCCTGACCAGGGGCTATAACTTCTTGAATCTTCACTAATACAGCAGCTTAACATCTGTATGGGGTGGCAGTCGCTAATGACTCCCTACCACCACCCAGCAAAATGGCCAGTGTAGCGGTTTAATAGGACTTGCACAACCTTTCGCGACCTTTGCCTCCATCAAGCAGCCGGATTGGGCTGCATGTCTTCCTCAAGAAAGTCCTTGCTTTAGTTATAATACTACTCCCTCATCCAATAATCAACGGTGAGTCACCATACCCTATTTGATGTTCACCTTCAAGAGCTCCTCGGCTGCCGTTGCTGGCTTCCTGACCAGGAAGGTGAGGGGATGGCTGGCGGAAAGGTGCATGAGTGGGTTGTAGAGCATCAAACTCTCAGTTTGCAGGTGGCTTTCGAAGGAGCACGCGGGCTATTTTGAGGGGAGATGCGTTGCAGAGCGCGTGAAACTGCAGCTGACTCACAAGTGCAGATACACCACTGGAGGAGGTCCAGCCAGTTTTATCTCCTTTGCGTTTTTGTGAGAGAGGTGGTCAAAAAAATCCCAGGACTTGTGGGTCAGTGGTTATCTAAATGGTGAAAAGCCTCTGGTTCTGTTTACTCCATTGCCCCTGTGGGCCCGATTTGGATAGGGTAAGGCAGGTACATCGTTCCTTGTTGAAAATCATGGATTCCACAGGACATTTGGCGATCAGGGCCTGGTTGTTGAGTCTGCACCGCCTCCGAAGAGCAGATACTCGAGGAGTCAGAGGGGGAGATCTGTGGGCCTTAGTGGTCAAGACCCCATCGATAGGTGATGTTTAAGTGTTCCAATAGTCTCTGGACCAGATTACCAACCTCCGCAGTGGTGAGATGGCTGTGGCAGC
>NW_024875028.1:0-1570 GCF_018340385.1 Cyprinus carpio
TATTATGGTAATTATAAGCAACTTCCCCAATATATCTATATATCTACATTACCGCTTACCATTAATATATGGGGTTTACCTTATATAACTAATACTTGACAGTAATTACAAAAACACATCTCCAATAACTTTACATGCTTTTACCATTAATGTACAAGGGTTTACTTTAAACAAATTATATTATAAATGATTAAAGGCAACTATCCAACAAATCTATATACTTCAATACCATCAATGTATGAGGTATACTTTATATAAAACATTGCTTTATACTAATTAAAATCAACTTTCCAATATATCAACATGACATTTACTCAATGTATGGGTTCACTTTTATATAAACATTAATGGACAGTAATTACAAGCAATCCTCCAATATATGTAAAAATACACATGTTTATTTTATGTAAACAATATTTGATAGCAATTACAAGCAACTGTCCAATATATGTACACATACTTTTTCCATTACCGCATGGGGTTTATTTTATATAACCACTGTTTCACAGTAATAATAAGCAACTCCGATATATACAGACCTTCCTTATAAGTGCATGGGATACCAACTTTATATGAACATAAT
Organism: Cyprinus carpio; assembly: GCF_018340385.1. Lineage (NCBI taxonomy): Eukaryota > Metazoa > Chordata > Actinopteri > Cypriniformes > Cyprinidae > Cyprinus > Cyprinus carpio. The sequence continues at coordinate 584 of NW_024875028.1, forward strand.
TTGACAGTAATAACAACCCATCCTTTCATTGCAGATCCCCATTTGAGATGTATATTTCCCCTCGAAAAGAAAAATGTTAAGTCATGTGAGTGATTCCTTTCAGAGTGAACACAGTGAATCTGACTGCTAATGTAAAGTTTGATAAAGTGATGTTAATTCAGCTAAAGACATACCTGTATTTACTTCATTTTAAGCAATTGTCGAGTTCTCACTGTTGCTTGTTACTTAGATCACGCCATTTGAGACTGACTAATCATTCACTCGAAGAAGTAATTTCAGAGTCAGTGGCGAATATCAACTTTCGATAGGATCTATCAGTAAATCTGGTACGTGCATAGTAAATCGCATATGCAAATGGGCGATTTAATAACAGAGCGATGATTCACTGACAGTCGCAATATCCGTCATTTAGCATGTCCATTTCGAATCAGACGATCCACGTACTTGTCAATTGTCAGCTCTGTCTATTATATGCCGCCATGGCGTGATGTCATTCTAGCTCGACGTAATACGAGTACCAGATTACTGACAATATGATCATGATCATCAGTAATCGCAGCTTCATTGCTCTATACATCGACTTTTAATACAGCATCTAGATTCACTGACAGCTAAGCAATCATGCATGCTGCATTATCCCAGATGTAGCGTAAGCAGGTTCAAAATTGCCCTTTAGTCAGTGAAAATCTGTCATAAATGCCGCTCCTTTTTAAACAGGTGATGGCGTTGCAATCCGAGAAAAGATTTCACTGACTAGACATGATCATATCGTTAGATATATCGCCCAGCCCTAATATGTGCGGCTGGCTGAATTAACATCACTTTTATTCATATCTTTCACATCTACTGCAGTCAGATTCACCGTGTTTACTCTGAAAGGAATCACTCACATGGCTGGGCACTTGTAATGACACATCAAGGATGTTAAGAGGCTAAAAGCAGGTTTAAAACTTGCCCCATTTAAGTCAACAGGGTGCAAATTTTAAA
>NW_024875029.1:0-1985 GCF_018340385.1 Cyprinus carpio
GAGTTGAGTTAGTTTTCAAAGTTAAAGGACAGTTCACTCAAAAATTGTCTTTTTATTCTTTGTATCATAGTACCCTTTTGGAAAACCATTATTCATTTTTAATGTTCTACTCATCTTGCTTATATGACATACAAAAGTATAAATAAATCATATTACAACGGCGTTTAAGGCATATGAATAGGTTTGCTGTTAAATAAATGTCAGTATAATCCATTACTTGTATATAAATCTTGAACTGAATATCCTGTGTGCATAGGAGCAGACCTTCACACAGGATAGCATTTATCTGCTTCACTCTCAGGAGAGCTTGCCTGATGTGATGGAAGTTAAAGAAAACTATATGAATTACTTTTCAGATTTGTTTCTCCTGCAAAACCCACTGATCTACTGTCAGAACACTTGAAATATATGTTGAATGAGATATTTTGTGTCATCCTGAAGCTTGAGAAGATGCCCACCATCTTCTGACAAAGAATGTACATAGACTAGACAAATCAGATGATTTTCCAAAAATAAGCATTTTTGTGTTCAGAGTAAGAAAGGAAGTAAGTAAAAGTTTTTTGCAGAATTTCTGAACTCCCTTTGATATAGAAAATGTTCAGTGTCATCCATTCAGCATATAAGATATAATGTTTAAGTGTAACATAGGTCCTGCCCCTAAGTTTATATGCTGGCAAAGGAAATGGATCATCTCAGATCTGAGGGTTTTGGTAACTGACAGTGATAGCACATGACTGCACAGTTCAAAAGAACGTAGGTGCTCAATGTACCAACATGTCAGATCTTTACACAGAAACAGAACATCATTGTTGATGACAAGAATTTTGAAAATCTGTCTAAAATCAGGGAAGGCCTGAACAAGTACCAACAGATACAATCATATCTGGATTATACTTGATTCCATCAATGCTCTCAGATGATGCTTAGAGAGGACAGTGTTCTGAACAGCATATCTCTGTTCCCAGGAATTCCTGAACATATCAGGAAAAGTTGAAGTCAATGTACCTGCCCCTCACCTTCTCTGTTTTGGATGGATGGCTTGAAAAAGGAGGGTGAGTCAACATAGTAAGCCATCAGTCTTTGATGGCGAACACAGCCAAAGTCTGTGTAACGCTTTTTGAAGTTTTTAGTAATCAACGTGATACCTGTTTGAAGAATTTGTGCTTTTCCTTCAAATCCTACATTGTCCACACATCTCTGAGTGGTCCATAGCATATCTCCATTGAGTTTCGAGATAGCTCAATGTAACGATGTTTCGGCTTTAATTTGAAATGAGGAAAACACTGTCAAAAGTGAAATCTCCCAGTCTCCTGCAATCCCGCATCAAGAAAGTCGAGAGTTTCCTGCAGTGAATCAGTGAATGCCACTGCCATTTTTTTTCTTTAAAAATGTCTCTTTAGAAGCAGCAAAAATTTCCCATGTTTTATCTCCTTCTAGGGATGTCAAAGCCAATTATGAGCAAGTAAGCCCTTATTAGTGCCCAGCCTTCTCGTGGTTACTACCACCGAGCAGTACCTCCAGAGGCAAAAAAGTGGCTGGGATGATCTGAGGGCTGGATCAACTTTATCTGAGAATTCTAGAAGGAAGTTCGCCTGATAGCTTGATCCAGGGATTCGAGAGAGATCAACTTCCTCAAGACTCAAATCATTAATTTACCAAGGACATTTCCAATGGGGGATGACGCCCATGTTGGGTCATGACATTATGTCAGGTGGAAAACCACCAACTGTGTGAAAATATTCCAACCTTTCACTTAAAACACAGCACACCCCTTTCACACCATACTGCTTTACCAAACTCTCGTCATTTAAACACTGCTGCTACTTGCCTGTCATGTTGCTTGTTTGGTTCTCCAGTTCAAATGCTCCCGACTGGACCTTCTTCTCCTGGATTTCACTCCTTTTGGCAAAGCAGAACCGACATGGATGCTCAACAGTGAAACTCTCCTGTAACCCTGCCAATGAATGAGCACCTAGATTATCAGA
>NW_024875030.1:0-1752 GCF_018340385.1 Cyprinus carpio
GCACCAACATGGCGGGAATCTAAAGGTCTGGAGTGATTCTGGATGAAGATGGCTTATCTGATCTCTTGTCATGTGTTCTCTACTACCCCATCAGGGGAAGGTATCTGAAAAAAAAAAATAAAAAAAAAAAAAACAAAAAAAAAAAAATAGAGCTTAACCTGGCAAATGTACCTTTTTCAAAAAGTACTGAACAAAGATGTGTCCATTAATTGTAGCCCAATGTGTATTAGAAGAGAAAAACCTTTATTTCATAATGGTATTTCCCCTGTTTGTTTTTAAATTCTTAATTATCCAATGAAAGGATACATTTTTTTGTGAATTTTTTAATAATAAATTTCAAAAAAAGCGAATTATCAATGCAGATGATAATTTCACAGCCATTTGAACAATTTACGTAGAGTTGCTGATATTTTAAGGTTGACATGTGTCTGAAACAACACTTATCTTTATCAATATTTACCATCGAGATGAAGTGAAACCACTTGATTAAATAATTTTTGGCCACGCTGTAGGTGCGAAACTAACATTTCAAAAATGGACCATCAAAATTGAAGTGAACCCTTTTATTAAAATAAATAATAATAAAAACAAAGAAAAATTGATGTGTATTAATTTGACGTTGTCCGAGTATTGTGAAGTGGTCAATGTGACATTGGCGTACCTGGCGACTAGAAATATCAGTATTTGATGTCAATCTGGCGTTAAGCGAGGCGTTGTCTTGATGTTGGATTTTGGTTGGTTAATGCCACAACCTAGGCACAACTACAGATCAACATCAGTAGTGTTTAATTTGACATTGTGTAGGCGTTGCCATTATGGCGTATAAAGGCTTGGTAGTTTTTTGGTTGCCATACCTGGCGACTAAGTATCAGTATTTGATGTCAATCTTGGCGTTGGCTTGAGGCGTTGGCTCAGTTGGATTTTAGTTGGTGTGCCACAACCTAAAACTAACTACAGATCAACATCAAATGATGTGTTAATAACTTGAAGTTGTGTGGAGCGTTACCATTGCCATGGCGTCTTTAAGACGGTATTGGATTATTGTTTGCCATACCGCAATGACTAAACATCAGTGGCGATGTCAATGTGGCGTTGGCGGCTTGAGGCGTTGGCTCGGCGTTGGATTTAGGTTAGTTAATACCAACCTAAAAACAAACTACAGATCAAGAATCAAATGATGTTTTTTAATTTGACGTTGTGTTGGCCCGTTACCATTATGGCGTCTTTAAGACGATAGATTATGGTTGCCATACCTGGCTGACCAAAGTATCAGTATTTGATGTCAATACAGCGTTGGCTTGAGGCGATAATGTCTTGATATTTGGATTTTGGTGGATTAATGCCACAACCTAAAACCTAACTACAGATCAACATCAAAATGATGTTTTTAATTTGGCGTTGTGTAGAGGCGTTGCCATTATGGCGTCTAGAAGCTGTTGGATTATAGTTTACTTCATACCTGGCGACTAAAACATCAGTTTTTGATGTCAATGTGGCTGGCGTTTGGCGAGTTGTTGGCTCGACGCGTTGGATTTTGGTTAGATTAATGCCTGGCTAAAACTAACTACAGATCAACATCAAATGATGTTTTTAATTTGACGTTGCCATTATGACGTCTAGAAACGTTGGATTTGGTTGCCATACCTGCGACAAATATCAGTATTTGATGTCAATGTGCGTTGGCTTGAGACGTTGCTCGACGTTGGTTTGGTTAGTTAATGCACAACCTAAAACAAACTAAAGATCAAATCA
>NW_024875031.1:0-1991 GCF_018340385.1 Cyprinus carpio
GCAAAATTCTTTGGGGAAAAATCTTTAAAAACCCCTTGCTGTGAAAAAATTAATTTTTTTTTTTTTTTTTTTTTTTTTTTTTTTTTTTTTTTTTTTTTTTTTTTTTTTTTTTTTTTTTTTTTTTTTTTTTTTTTTTTTTTTTTTAAATTGAAATGTCTGATCTGCCTAACTTCACAGTTTGATGTATTTGGTCTCCAACATCTTAGGCCAATATTTCGTTTATATACCTGCCACCTGCTGGAACAGGAAATTACTTGTTTTAAACTAACTTAAACATGCAATATCGTCTGCCCAAAGTTCATGTGTTTGATATGGGTCTGGCCTGAACTCATCTTAGGCCAATATTTATTATAGTCTTAGCGCCACCTTGTGGCACAGGAAATTACTTTTTTAACTAGCAAACATGCAATTCTGATTGCCACCCTTTTCATGTTGGTAAAGTCCTGGCTGAAGACATTTACATGCCCATATTCAGTATAAACATGGCCCCCTGTTGGCGAGGAATTTGGGACAAATTTTTCCTTTTTAAAACATATGGCCGTTCTGTTTTCCAAGCCCCGGGGGGGGTGAGCCGGGTCGGGGCCCTTTCATGCTGCTTGAAGGAAGCTGGTTGGGAGCTCAAGCCTGGAGAGTGAAGAGCCCCGTTGTTTTTCCTTTTTTTTGGATTATTTTTTTGTTTTTTTGTTTTTTTTTTTTTCCCAGGGCCGAATCTCGGGGCTTTTGGGACCCTTGCCCCGCAAAAATCTTTTAAAATTGGCACCCATTTGGGGAAACCCCTGCGGCCGTTGGGGCCCGGGGGAGAGACTGATACCTGCGGTAGAGTGGCACAGGGGCTCTGAAGCCCCCTGGAATTTGGGGGGCCATATATCAAAACATACTTGCCATTAGGCGTGTGAAGCTGGGAATGCACATATAGATTTATCAAACCCGAGACAAAATTTCGTACTCCATGTCATAGGCTCCCCCCCAACAGGAGTTGGCTATTTTTGGGTTTGTATTCAATCTTGAAAATTTGCACAAACCTAGTAATCTGTGGCCATTAGTTGTAGGCTGTCAGAGGCTGAGACTAATTGGCGGGCGTGGCACCACAGGGGCTCTACGGCCGGCCTTCCGCCCCTGGAATCATAGTCAGGAAATGTGTGTTTAGTTTCAAACTACCTGCGACTATATATGAACAAGAGTATCACATAAGATTCATTTGTGGCGAACAATCTTTCGATGCATGTTGTCATAGGCTTTTCCGCCCAAAAGGACGTCAGCTCTTTAGAGAGTATGTAAAGTGCTTTTTATTATTGTGTTATGCTCTGGTGAATCGTGATCTACTTGTCATTAGGTTTTTTACCCGATTGCCACAAAATTTGTTGTTCCTTACATGATCTCCCAAGATCATTGGGGGATGCTAAAATTTGCCCAGGGGATTTTTGATATCTCGAATGGTGTTCCTTTGTGGCGATAATTGGCAATCCATCAGTAACGAAGCGAAGTGTCTAATAACATCCACATACATTTTAGGTGATTTTAATTAAGCTTCATCAGTTTGTTCACAGTATCGATGCCGATCGTGCATATGTATCAGCCAGATCCAAAGCTATAGTGCCACCAACTGGCAGCAGGAAGTGTGTGTCATTCAAAATGCTTTCAGCATCGGCATCTTATTTCCCTCCAGGTACGCTCAAACTTCATCAGAGCAATGACAAAACCGGCCCATTAAAAACTGTTGAGGGATTGATATCTAATATAGTGTTGCCATGGCAACATATCACCGAATATTTTTCTGTATAATATATTCTGATTTTGAGGCAATAACATGCTTAGAATTTCATGAACTCAGAAACATATCTATTAATGAAGTAAGACTACGAAAGTCATAAAGGGGGGGCACTCTTCGCCACCCTTTTAAAAGTGGGGGGGCTTAGTTTTTGTCGGACACCAAACTGGTAATATATTGTTCTTTTGGACTTTCTAATTTACAGGGCATTGACCAACAGGAG
>NW_024875032.1:0-1876 GCF_018340385.1 Cyprinus carpio
TATCAGCTGCTCTGTTGATTCACATGCGGACTTAGGATTTAGCTGGATGGCCATATCACGAATGTTGTCTGTAAACATTCGAACACTGTACAACCACAGGAGACAACTTGGTTTAGTGGACTATGGGAGCTTCACAAATCATTTCAAATGATGATCTAGATCGTCATATTACTGAGGTTCTTCAACAAACCCCTGGATCGGGAGAGACCTACATCACTGGGTAGTTTGAGAGGAAGAGGGATCAGAGTTCCGCGATGGCGAGTGCGAGAGCGTTTAAGAATCATAGATCCAGTGGGAAGAGCCTTAAGAGGATGAAGGGCTATTCAACGGAGAGTCTACAATGTCTCTGTCCCAAATCAACTGTGGTATGTGTTTTGTAAATTTGTAATTACTCTCTAGCTGGTTAATGAAGCAAGATTGCTGTTGTTGTAAAATCATAACGAAAAAGTGAGATAATGCAACATAAATAAAAAGTATAAGCATGAAAAAAAGAGAGATTTAATTTCTGTTAATTATATTATTATTATTATTTATTTTTTTAACAGTTTTTTATAAGAAAAGACAACAAGTTTTCAAAGAGTTTAACTTTTGATGTGGTTTATAAGAAATAAGAATACCATAATAATAACTATAATATTAAGGAATTCCAGAAGCTCTGGTTCAATCCAACCTCAAAATTATAACCAAATACTTGAGAAGAGAAGATGCCAGCCATCAGGAAAACATACAGGAATTGGCTGTAAAAAATTGCCATGTTGTTAAATATATTGTTTCTCATTAATATATAAACAAAAATGTAGAAACTCTGATTTACTGTCTTCAAGAGGTATGATTATGAAATATTTCAAGGCTGATTAGGTGTGTTACTTCCTCATCAATTACTTATTAGTTATACAGTAAGTAACAGTATTTTAGTGTTACTATTATGGTTGTTGCTTTTGTAAAATCACCATGAAAATGTGAGATAACGATACATTTAAAAAAAAAGTAAAAGTATAAATAGGAAGGGGGAAAAAACAATATTGAGAATTTTTTTTTCACAAAAGCTTTGTGAAAAAAAACCATTTCCATTGTTGTAACCCATTTCTTATTACCTTGATTAATCCTTAAAACCGTGTATGTGTGTGTGTGTGTCGAGGTATTGTCTTACATCAGATGTTTTGTCTGCCTGCTCAGTTTTTCTTCTGTGTCTCTTGCATGTTCTCTTGTTATTTAATTAAATATATAATTTAATTCTGCTGTCCTTCGTGTTTCCCGTTCACCTCAACATTTCGGTTGGTAGCAAGATAGAGTAAAGGGTATAAGGGTACTGAGAGACAAAAGTGTATTTGTACTGTTAATTTTCATTTTTATCTTTAATGTTGAAATACACTGTTTTAATTTCCATTCCTAAATCAAACCATCTGTTTTTACTTGATTTCTTAAACTGAACAATTTAATTCATATTTTATTGATATTATTTCTTTATTATTTCTTTATCAGATTGAGTTTATGGCCTCCTTATGACACATATAAAATGGTTAAGTAAATAGATTTTTAAAAAGAAAACAATAACTATATATGTATATATATATATATATATATATATATATAAAAAAATCAACTGTCTAAAAGTATTATTCTAGAGATATATAGCTGGTTATATACATCAAAATAGCACTTTATGCAGTAAAATGTTTTATTTTTGATTGGTACTTTACTGTCATTGCTTATTAAATACAATAAGATAGATCGTAACATTCAGCTATTTTCTTTAAAGAACACTATTCTAATTAGTTACAAAACAAAAAGAGGGGAACCATAGCAGCATGGCAAATATTTTGTGGGCATAACACTAATAATTTTGTCATTTCTCGGAAAATTTGCTACTTTGTGT
>NW_024875033.1:0-1882 GCF_018340385.1 Cyprinus carpio
CCCTGAATAACTATTGAATAAATAAAAAGAAACAGGCTTTTAAACAGGGAGATTCTACTGAGCTAATGTCTGTTCATAAGGAAATTAAAAGGGAAATCAGGAGAGCTAAATTATCTTATAAAAGAAAATTAGAAGACATGCTTAGCAACAATAATATGGGTTCAGCATGGGACAGTATTAGGTCTATGGTCGGTTTGACTGACAATGTAAAGAAAAGGGTCTCATTAGATGGGTTCACCTCTGATCTGGTCCTGGCACAAGAGTAATACAAAATTTTTATCCAGATTCGTGTGTATTTTTCATAATGAAATAATGACGCTGAGAAATACCATCATGGAATCAAAACAATTGCGTTTTTCCCATTTATTGCATGATATACTGATTGTTTTAAAACTTGTAACATTGTAAAATAAGAACAAGTGCTGGTTCCAGATAAATATCAAGTGAGTCGATTAACTATTCTCAACTGTGCTGTACAATTCGGCCCGATTTTTGAAGTATATTTTTAATTGTCTTTGTCTCAACAGAAGGTGCCCACTCTGTGGAAAAACAGTCTACTATCGTCCATGTGGGTAATTTTAAAACATCCAAATATTAAATGACTTTAGGCCTATAGCACTGACTTCATTAGTTGATGAAGTTCACTGGAAAAACTGATCAAAAGCTGAAAAGCTGCTGAAACACTAATGCATATCGATTGGATCCCTCGCAGTTCGCGTACAGTGACCAAGAGAGGATGTTCAGGATGCCACCATAACCTTGCTTTCGGAATTACATCTGCATAGCGATACCATGACAGTTCCGCTAAACAACTATGCCGGATTGATGGTTTGTTGATTTTTCATCTGCTCTTCAACACTATTCCGCCTCATCTACCAACTCAGAGACTAAGGGATAACGTTGGTCTAGAAGGTGAGATAGATATTGTGTTGGCCCTGGATTCTTGGACTTTCTGACAGGCAGAACGCAAAAGCGTCAGAGTAACTGGCAAATTTTCTGATCTGAACCGTAAAATTCTACTGGTTCACCACAAGGTGTGGTTCTTCCCTTTTCTGACATATTGTACAATTGACTGTAGGTAGTAGTTTTGAAAATACCGTATAATATTGAAAGTTTGCGGAACATATATGATCACAGTTCATATGTGAGCCTGTATTGAATAGCACTGAGAACTTCGCGGTCCTGTGAATGAACTTTTAAAATGGTGCAGGAATTCTTTTTTATCCTTAAACGTTTTAAAGACAAAGATAATGTGCATTGATTTTAGACGTGTACAGCCTTCCCCTGGACATATAGTGATTGATGGTCAGACAGTCGCATCGGTACGAGTCTTATAAGTTACTTAGGCACTTTCCTCGATAACAGAGTGACATTAGAGGAAAAAACTACGGACTCGATCATAAGAAAAGCCAGCCCAGGTCTTTTATGTCTTAGAAAACTATCTAGTAAATTCCAGGTTGACTCTACTTTTTGATGAGTTTTTGTTTTTATCGTTCTTTTATGTGAGTCTATTATTACGTTTAGTCCTTTGTTGTTTGTTGGGTTTCAAATCGTTGAGGGTAAAAAGAGAGGAACTTACTGAACAAAGGTTGTTATAGTGTCTAGTGAGTAAAATTTATAGGGCTTCAACAAGAATACTTTACAGGGATCTTTGCCGCAGAAAACAACTCAGGTTAAGAAAGCAAATTCTATACTTGGACTGACTTCTCTCATCCTTTATATCTATCAGTTTCAGTTTTACCATCAGGTTCATTGCTCCAGGACTTCCATTTGCCAAAACAAACAGATTTTAAACACTCCTTTGTTCCGTCTGCTGGTCTTCTTCTACATGCTATGCCGGGTAGTAGCTCCACATTTCTTTTTTTTTTTTTTGATTAGAATG
>NW_024875034.1:0-1969 GCF_018340385.1 Cyprinus carpio
TCCCAAAACTCGGGCCCTATGACTTTAGTCCCGAAGGTGGACGTCCCCCCAAATTTAAACGCGTACCGTTTGTGACGTACGCCCCTTGTGACCCTTGACCCTCAAAGAAGGTCGTTTGCCACATACTTCCTGCCCGGTAGGGGTCCCCCGAGACAAATATCCCAAAGATCGGCCCTATCGACCCTCCGAGCCGTGTCCACGAACCGCTAGGCCCAACCCATTCAAATAAATTGCAGGTGGGATTTTTTTAGAAACTTCCCAGAGCCCGAAACTTGGTCGTGGCTCCTGGGGCCCCCAGAGCGTGCAGTCAAAAGCACGGGGCCCTAGTGCGATGCACTTTTTTTCTTGAGGTCCTACAGCTACGTACTTCGGGGCCGTGGGTGAGGGGCCCCTGAGATGCCAAATCTCAATCTGAGGGCCCTACGACCTGGCGTCTCCAACGGTGGACGTCCCAATTCCAATGTAAACGCGTACCTGTTTGGTGGACGTGTGCTCCCTTTTTTGACCTTTTGACCCCTAAAGAAGGTCGTAGGGCCACAGGACTTTTCCGCATGGCCGAGGGGTCCCCCTGAGACAAAAGATCCCAAATTGACTCGATGCTGGACCCTGCTGCGAGCCGATGTCCACTGAAACTTCGCTAGGCACAGCCCATTGAGTCGATTAAATGGCAGGTGGGATTTTTAGAAAGCGTCCAGGGGCCCGAAGCTGCGAGCTTCGGTGATGGCTCCAGGGGGCCACTCCGAGAGCTGCTACCCGTAGCGGTCCTGGGTCCCTAGGGCCCACTTCTTGAGCGTGTCCGCGAGCCGTAGGCAGACCATTCAAGTAAATGGCAGGTGGGATTTTTTAGAAGCGTCCCAGGAGCCCGAGAAAGCGAGAGCGGTGGCTCCTGGGGGCGTCCCCCGCGAGCCCAGAGAAGCTGAAGGGGCCCCCTGGGGTGAGGAAAAATCTGGAAGCCTCCTGCACAAAGATCTCTCCCTCAGCCTCTCCCGGACTCTATGCGGTCAGAGGCACAGAGTAATTTCCAGGTTGCCAGATGGGTATTTTTTTTTTCAGGTCCTATAACCGTGCTTCAGGTGGAAAGCGAGAGAGGGGCCCCTGTGATGCCAGAATCTCAAATCAGGGAGCGCGAATACCAGCCGCAGTCTCCCAAGCGGTTGGGCGTTCGCCCAATTTCCAATGTAGCGATACCTGTTTGGTGGTGGTGTGCTCCCACTGCGGCCACACACGGCCCTAAAGAAGGTCGGTGGGGCCACTGGGACTTTCACGCATGACCGGGGGTGCGCCCTGAGACAAAGATCCCAAAGTGAAACAGTTGGACCCTTGCGAGCGTGTCCACCGAAACATGGGGCAGAACCCATTCAGGTAAATATGGGTGGATTTTTTGAAAGCATCCAGGGGCCCCGAGAAGCCTGGGCTCGGTGGCTCCAGGGGCCTCGAGGGAAAACTGCCCGGCGGCCCGCGGGTCCCCGGGCCCTTGCCCGAGCGTGTCCCACCAGGCCCAGCTAGGCGAACCATTCAAGTAAATGGCAGGTGGGATTTTTTTAGAAAGCGTCCAGGAGCCCGGGAAGCTTCGGAGGCAGTGGCTCCTGGGGCGTCCCCGGCGAAGCCCAGCTGGCGCTGGCGGGAGCCCTGGCCTGGGAGTGAGGAAAAATCCTGGAAGCCTCCTACACAAGATCTCTCCCTCAGCCCTCTCAGACTCCCCAACACGGTCAGAGCCTTTTGAGTAATTTCAGGTTTGCCAGATGGGTATTTTTTTCTCCAGGTCCTATAGCGTCGCGCTGGAGTGCTGGAAGCGAGAGAGGGCCCATGAGATGCGAGAATCCAGATCTGGGGCTGTGACCTGTAAACAATCCAGGCGGTGGACGTCCCGCCTGCAATTTAGCGTATAGTTTGGTGGGCGATAAGCACTGTTACCGACCCTTTGACCCCTAAAGAAGGTCGTTTGGCCACCATACTTTCCCGCCCGGTT
>NW_024875035.1:0-2109 GCF_018340385.1 Cyprinus carpio
CGCGTGGCTTGGAGGGGGAGGTAATGTGACAAAGCTGACCTAATTGTCACTGCTGGGCAACTACTGGCGCTGCACACACACACACACACAACACACACACACACACTTACACTTAAGCAGAAATACTTACCTTTGTAATAACTCCGCCGTTTCCCTCCTGCTGTTCTGCCGTCGGCTGGGTGCACACGCGTCGATGGCACATATGCATTGGACATTATTTCATCTTCCCTCCACATCTGTCAATATTCATAACCCGGACATTTTTACACTCACACTGCACGTTGTTTGATGTTGTCTTGTCTCGTCAGTGTTTGTTATATTGAATTGGGCTTGCGATGGTCGGTGTTCCTGGTGTGAGCGCTGCCAAACAGAGCAATCGAGGCGATCAGTTATGGCGTCACTGACTGCGCCAGCTGCGCAGCGCACGAAACCGCCAAACCATTATTTTATATTAGTAGGGGTACCTTGTTTTTGTGTGTATATGAATTAAATGGTTAAATGTATTATTTTGTGTTTAATGTTTTATTTGTTGATTATGTGTTTGAGTTTATGTGCTTAGTATTAGTTATTTGTGTAAAAGAAGTAAAAAATGCCTGAAGTAGTGGGTTTTTACAGTCTGTTATTACCCATTTGAGTAGTCACATGTGAAGGTGGGAGTCTGGCCTATATAAGGGCAGGGCTTTCAGATTAAACTCATCACTTGTTTACCAAGTCGGAGCGGTGAAAGTGCAAATTGTGGTGCCTCAAGCCATCTTTTCCAACGCCATATTGTAGATACTTTCAATACCGGTATTGGACTTTTTTTTTTTCCATTTGATTATTCCCCTTTATTTTTCTCTGTTTGTTGTTTCTTTTTGGTACTCTTGTGCACCTGTATATATATTTTTTCACTATTGGACTGTATTTATTTTTTTTGGCACTGTAAATAAATTTCACTTGCACATAAGTGCTATTGCGGGCTGAGCCATCATTTAACATCTTTTACGGACATTCACAACGTCTCCTAGCGAGTGGTGGTTCTCGCTTTATCACATACACGCTTCAGCTTTAATATAACAGCTTAACAATATTACATTCAAAATGCAATATTGAGCTGTTCAGTCATGCCACTTTGTAGACCATCCTGGAACGCACACATATTTTGTCTTGCAAACATAATTACACAGTGGGGTTTCTAATTTGCTGTGCACTTTGCTAATTTGCTAACAGGTTGGCAAATACGAACTAGGCTACAACAGTTTTCCAATTCTGTGAACTTGCAGTAGTTTTAGTCCTTATTTAGCTGAATTCATGTTTGAAGTATATAAAATGCATGAAACAAAAATGTGAAAAAGTCTGTTCAAGTAATGTTAACAACAAAACATTTTTTTACCAGAAACATCATTATGAAGTTCCTGAGGGGGAAACCATGGCTCAAAACTGCCAATTTCATGTTGGTTTTAGTACTACAAACTGAACACATGCAGTGTTGCTCAGAGCCAGGTTTATTATAACTTGAAGTCCAGCAAAACATCAGTTAGCCAAGGGTCTCAGCGTCTAAAGTCCCCTTTGATTTGGGGGAGTGTGTGCGGGCGTGTGCACCTATGTAATTACACTCTTTGAAACTTCAAAACATCCTGTTATTTGTAGGGAAATATATAAATAAATAACAAGCCTTGCAATTAAATGTTACTTCCTCAGGTTATTTTTGGAGGACATGAGAGGGAAAATGCAAATTGTGTTTATGAGTCCCTCAATCTGTGTATATATATATATATATATATATATATATATATATTTTAAATCCAGTTATCCCCTTAAAACTGAAAATAAGATGACAGTGTGCTGGCAGCTATTAGGAGTTTTATCTGCTATGTGACACCACCTGTGACAGAATTAAACCTGGTGAGTTAATATCCTCTTGGCTTTTATTGAGGTTATGAGTTGCATTGTAATGCTCATGTGATGCAACATCCACATCTGAACCAGGTGCAACTTGATTTAGAGATAAATCCTCTTGAAACCTCTCTTTGCTACTTTAGGGCCGTTCACACTGACAGTCACTGTTCTGGGTTCAGCTGTTCGACTGTGGTATCACATGAGCTCCACCTCTCTGCTTCCATTGGTAGG
>NW_024875036.1:0-2257 GCF_018340385.1 Cyprinus carpio
TGTTTAACTCTGGGGGTTATAAATGAGCCTATTTCCAAAAAAAAGTGGAGTGTTCTTTTAACAAATACAACTTTTTATTTAAATAATGTAGGCTACTAGTAAATGGTGAAATTAACATTTAGAAAGGATTAATAAATGCTGTAGAAGTGCAGTTTATTAATAGTTAATGCTAACTAATGTAGTTAAATGTGGTTTAATAAATGGAACCATATTGTAAAGTGTTATCAATTTGTTATACACCGATTCAGATGACTCGTGAGTTCAGTGTTGGACAGATCAGTTGTTTTAACCATTAAATGTAATCGGTTCAAAGGAGTCATTAGTTCGAGAATCGGACGTGTCATTAGCGGACTATGGCAAGCGTTTTATTATCCCGGAGTTTAGGAATTGCACAAGATTTTGTCAAACACAGGAAACATTTCATCACTGATAGTTTTTGTTTGTTTATTGAAAGTGTTTTTATTTCAGCTGATGCGGAACAATTTTCAGAGTACATAAGGCAACGCTTTTTTTTTTTAGTACAATCTACACCTCCAGCTGTAATTAGGGAAACAAATCTCGAATGCTCGACATGAACTTCTGTCTTCCTCACGATCTTTACCATCATGTCAATTTCAATTGATTTTGATTAATATTTACATTTACATTTATGCATTTAGCAGATGCTTTTATCCAAAGTTGACTTGCAGTATCTTAGGCTAACATTTATTACTTCCTAACATGTGTTCCCCTGGGAATTGAACCCATAACCTTTGGCGCTATAACGTGCAATGCTCTACCATACTGAGCCACAGGAACATGCCTGGAGGGGAGCGAGAGAGCAAGACAGCTCTGACGACTGTGAGAGCGCGCCAGGGCTCTGCTCATTCTATCAGTAACATGCGCCCCAATACAAGTGCAGCAGTCATCTACATCACACCATTCAAAATGGCTTTACGGGACAAATTGCTTTGGCTATTGAGAGAAATGGAGGGTGAGTTAATCATTTTCTTGTACCACTATTTTTTTTTTTTTTTTAAATGAACAATGAAACGTAAAGGTAGCCGAAAGGTGTTAATCGATCTCGCGGTGGTACAATCATTATGAATACCATTAGGTCTACGTGTAAGAAACATCACATTTTCCCGCGCCTTTATGAATGAAGTGTTAATAGGTATTGGCAAAAAAATTTTGATTTTCTTCGATTAATTGTTTTCTTTTTTAAACGGGTTTGTATCTAAAAACCGATTATTATTAGGACCAATAACCAACTTTTTTCCATATTCAGGGGCCTCTAGCCTCAAGCAAAGCGGTATTTATGCGCGCATCATTTTAATTGCTCCAAGCTACACCCCCTGCACTTCCTAGCACGCGGTAAATTCCCTGCGAACACTGGTTCACTTTCTGGCCTGTAGGTTGAGTATATTGACGGCCACAGTATCTCTAAAACCAAATTCCACTCATTTTAAAATCAAATAAAAAAAAAAAAAAAAAAAAAAAAAAAAAATCACAGAAATTCAGGTCCTGATATATATCTCTATCTATCACCCAAAAGCCGGTGCATTAGTTTTCTCATACTGTCTATAGAAATCAGCCTCCAGCGTTAGCAGCTAATGTACGCTGTGAGATTTTCTGGCGTTTAATCTTTAAAATATAAAAGAACCTGATTACAGTTTGATCAAGGCGTTTGTTTATCGTTCTGACTCTGTACAAAATCCTGGTTCATTCATTTCCAGGCCATATAGTTGGGTTCTTTTTCAACAAAAATCTGCGCGTACCTAAAGCCAAAGTTAGCCTGCCATGATGTTAGGCGCCTAGGATATTCTTTTTAATTTCTTTTTTATTAATTTCTGAAATCTAGAATCAAAAAGCTATGAAGCTAAATCGAATCAAAATATCTGAACGCAAGCATAGGCCTTTTAATGGAAAATACTACTCCCCACCATACGTACCGCCGATCGACATCGGGAGATCCCAGTAATTTTAATTTGTGGCCTTTGTTTGAGTACTTTCTTGAGTTATATATATATATATATATATAACAAAAAGATAAACAATTAACAAAGATAATACATTGTATGGAAGGTCACATTAAAAAAAAAGTTTTAATTTGTAGTTGGCTCCTTCTACTGTTCAGGCATGCATCTCAATGAATTTAGTGCGTAAAGCAATCTAAATGTAAAAATAATGCTGCATAGCTTTCTTATCATAGATAGAGTAATGCTTATTAAAGTTGAAGTTATTCATTTAAGCCTTTTTTTGTTTAATTCACAGTAAT
>NW_024875037.1:0-1793 GCF_018340385.1 Cyprinus carpio
ATTCAGGAGGCCTTTAAAATACACACCAAGTCTTCTGGATGAATGACAAAAGAGAGGACAAAGATTTTTCCCGCGACCAGACGGTGGATGTTGCCCCTTTTTTGGGGACAGGCACATCTAGAAGTTAAAAACTCTTAGTAGAGGATGGTTTCAATCAAACCTCTGAGTGCTCTGCAGCACACTTCGCTAAGCCACTCTGCTGTAAACCACTGCAGATGGGACCGCGAACCCACACCTCAACTAGAATAGGAGGCGGGGATTGACCTATTAGGCCACTCGCTGGGGCTGCTATGCGGTAGCTGGTTTGCCCTTTACCAATTCTCCATCTTAATCAGGGGAGACCTTTAAAATAACCTCATACAGCCTTCTTGATGAACGACTACTATGAGAGGACCGAGTTGTGCCCCTTTTTTTAAGCACTCAGGTGCTTCTAGAAGTTAAAACCTCTCAGCAGAGGATGGTTTCCAGCCCATCAAGCTCTGGGTTATGGGGCCCAGCAGACGCCTTCGCTGCGCCACTCTGCTGTAAGTTATCCCAGATTGGACTCTAACACACAATCCCAGGCTTAGAGCGCCAGTGCATTTTCCTCTTAGGCCGCTGGGGCTAGGTTATGCAGCAGCTAACTTGCCCTTACAATTCTTCATCTTATTCAGGAAGCTTTTAAACACTTACACACAGTCTTCTGGATGAATGACTACTATGAAGGACCAAGCTGTGGATGTTGCCCCTTTTTTTTAAGCATTTAGACACGTCTCAAAGTTAAAAAGTCTTAGCAGAGGATGGTTTCGATCCATCGACCTCTGGGTTATGGGCCCAGCACGCTTCAGCTCGCGCCACTCTGCTGTGGGTAAGTGATCCCTGATTGGACTCACAACACACAAATCCCTGGCTTAGAACACCAGTGCCTTTTCCATTAGGCCACTGGGGGCTGTTTTGTGGCAGCTAACGCAAGTGCTTTACAATTCTACATCTTGTTCTATGGAACAACTACTATGAGAGGACCAAGCTTTTCACGACCAGGTTGTGGGAAGTTGCCCCTTTGGGGGACTCAGGCACATCTAGAAGTTAAAAACTCTTAGCAGAGGGATGGTTTCGATCCATCGACCTCTGGGTTATGGGCCCCAGCACGCTTCAGCTGCGCCACCTCTGCTAGTAAAACCACCCCCAGATACAGACTCGAACCCACAATTCCTGGCTTAGGGAGGCCAGTGCCTTATCCATTAGGCCACTGGGGCTGTTAGGCAGTAGGCAACTTACCCCTTTAATTCTGCATCTCATTCACAGGAGGCCTTTAAAATACACACACCAAGTCTTCTGGATGAATGACAAAAAAAATAGAGGACAAAGATTTTCACACGACCAGACAGTGGATGTTGCCCCTTTTTTGGGGACTCAGGCACATCTAGGGAGTTAAAAACTCTTAGTAGAGGATGGTTTCAATCTATACGACCTCTGAGATTATGGGCCAGCCCAGCACACTTCGGCCAGCCACTCTGCTGTAAACCACTGCAGATGGGACACGCAACCCACACCAACTCAGGAATGGGAGGCCGGGGATTTGCCGGTATTAGGCCACTGGGGCTAAGTATGCGCGGTAGTTAGCTTGCCCTTTTAATTCTCCATCTTAATCAGGAGACATTTAAATAACCTCATACAGCCTTCTTGATGAGCGACTACTATGGGGGCGAGCTGTGCCCCTTTTTGTTAAGCACTCAGGTGCTTCTAGAGTTAAACCTCATAGCAGGGATGGTTTCCATGCATCAAACTCTGAGATACAGGAGCAATACGTAATA
>NW_024875038.1:0-2431 GCF_018340385.1 Cyprinus carpio
TAATTAACTTTTGTAGTCTTATCTTTCTACTGGTCGTCATTCTCTACCTAACAGAAAGGTTTTCAGCACTTGCAGGCTTTCTTTCTGTTCATTTTGCTTGGATTTACTTGCACTAACGGGTGTTACTGTTCTCCGGAAGCACTAAACTAGAGTCTTTTGCTTAGTAGCTCGCGCAAAGCTTTGCTTTGCTTTGAATCTTAACAGTGCATAAGCCAGCTTTCTCTCCTAGCAGAGAAAGAAGGTTTTCAGCATGTGTGGCCTTGCATTCTGTTCATTTGCTGAGTTGCACTAACAGAGTGTTACTGTTCTAAAGCGCTAATCTAAGCGCCTTATGTAGAAACTCTAACATAAGTTTATGATCATAAAACTAGTAACTCACTGGGGAAATGTTTTTTTTTTTTTGCAGTGCAAAATCATTTCATTTATATTGTTAGAAAGCGTCTTTAATGTGGGCAAGATTTTGTCTTAACTTTGTACAAATCATCAATCTGTAACAGTGAAAGAAGATTTTCAGCACTTGTGAGCTTTCCTTCTATTCATTTGGTTAGTTCACTAACAGAGTGTTACTGTTCACAGAAGTGCTAAACTATCGTCTTATACTAAGCGGCTTTAAAATAAGTTCCTGATCTTAAACTAGTAACTCATTGAAATCTGTTTTTTATTTAGTGCAAAAACATTTCATTTGAAGATGTAGAAACATCTTTTAATGTGGGCAAACGTTAGTCTTAACATGCATAAACCAGCTTTCCTCTAGTTTTTCAGCATTTGTGGAGCTTTTCTTTCTGTTTATTTTACTTAGTTGCACTAACAGAGTGTTACTGTTCCTAAGAAGCGCCAAACTTATCTAAGAACTCTAGTTCATGATCATGAAACTAGTAACTCACTGAAATCCTTTTTTGTCTTCATTTTAAAAACACTTTCATTTAAGATGTTAGAAACATCTTTAATGTGGGCAAACTTTAGTCTTAACAGTGCATAAACCAGCTTTTTCTCTAACAGAGAAAGAAGTTTTCAGCATTTGTGGGCTTTCTTTCTGTTCATTAGCTTAGTTGCACTAACAGAGTGTTACTGTTCTAAGAAAGCCAAAACTAAGCACCTTATCTAAGAAGCTCTAACATAAGTTCATGATCATAAAACTAGTAACTCACTGAAATCTGTTTGTCTTCATTGCAAAAGTATTTCATTTAAGATGTTAGAAACATCTTTTATGTGGGCAAGCTTTAGTCTTATCTAAAATTATAGAAGCCCAAGAGGCGAAACTCTGTTGTGTTATGGGTAACAGTCTGTAGATGATGGCTCTTGGGTGCTGTACGGCCATATTATGGACTGAAAGCTGCTGAAATCAGTAAGCGCCAGTTTGCACGCCACAACCACCAAACTGTGAAGAAAGATGAGCAAGAATGTACCAGTGTAGAGGTTTTTTGTTTTGCCTGTTCGTTTTTAGAAATCTGATACAAAACTTGAACTGGCTAGTAGGCTGGCTAGTAGTACACTAGTTTCCGAAAGATGGTCAGAGTTCTTTGTTGTGTCATGTATTGCATTTTTGCTGAATTATACACCTTTTTTGACATAATGCTTCCATTCTATGTCAATGCCTCTTCTCTCACACAAAAAGAAAAAAAAATACAAACAAACTTCTCATACACAATGCACACACAATAGATGGTGGTGTCCTATTAATTACTGAGATCTTATGGCACCACTTCCATTTTAGTATTTTTGTGTATAGTTTTCGTATTATTGCGCCTTGCTAGTTAGCACATCTTTTTTTTTGTACCTTGTCCATCTTTGTAATAGGACATTCACAATTGATTGTTTTTGTGCTTGCCATTGAAGCGTTCACTGTGTTACAATTTCAATGAAGCTGTTGAAAAACAGTTGTTAATATGGTTAATGAAATTCTATGTAAAGATTAACTGTCTGTAGAAATGCTCATTTATAATTTTATTTATTTATTTATTTATTTATTTATTTTTTTCCCAAATCATGATATATGGTGATGTTCACTAATGGTCAAAATCAACATTTTGAATAAATTCTTATTACTGTTGTCTGCCTATATAGATTATTTCAGGAATTTCTGTTATTATTCATATAACAAGGAAATGCATAATAGAACATAAATAGTGATAGATTAAAGGTTTGCAGTACTTTTATAATTGTACTCTTTGCAAACCGTGAAGTGGTAGGCTAATGAAGCGATTCGTGGGGGACATACCCTTAACGAAAAAGTACTATAGGAATCTTATAGTATTTTCGGGACAAAATATTATAGTAAACTATAGGAATACTAGGCCTATAGTAATTTGGACATACTACAGAAGTACGATAAGACTACCTAGAAATACTATTAGCAGCTTAAATACTGTTGCTCCTTTGCGGCTTAAGGAAGGTTAAGGAAAACAGTCTGACACCGTGGTGTAATGAGCAC
>NW_024875039.1:0-1107 GCF_018340385.1 Cyprinus carpio
CGTTTATGACCTCAAGGTTAGATTATTGTAATGCTTTATTGGGTGGTTGTTCTGCACGCTTAACCCACTGAAGTCAATTAACGTGTATATGCGTTTTGAGGTATTTTCTCCTGATAACCCGAAAAGAACTTAAATTACACTTTCAGGTTTTGATGTCGTAGAGATAAAACAATACATCAATGAGATCTGCCAAAGAGGTCTACTTTTTTAGTATACAGACATAATAACAACAAAAACTTTGTGCACTTATAAAATAAAGATAACAAACAAGGAGTGCTGTGTCACCCAACCTTTGTCTGCACTGATCTTCATTACAAAGCAAACGTCATTAAAATGAACTGCAACTCAGTGAATACTCAACACAGAGACATGAGAGAGAGATATCTATAGAAAGCCTGACATGTCTGCTTTAAACTAATATATTCATGATAAGTAGAGAAGTGAAAGTCATGACATTTTGTCAAGTATAGTGATATACTAGAAGTGGTGCTCTGCATTTAGCAGTGAGAAGTGAGCACACTGTGAAGACACACACCGGAGCAGTGGGCAGCTATATATCAGCGCGAGGGGGAGCAACTGGGGGGTTCCAGTGCCTTTACTCCAGGGCACTTCAGCCATGGTTATTGAGGGTGGTGGAAAGCGCTGTTCATCTACTCCCCTCCCACCCACAACTCCTGCCAGCTTTGGGGCTTGAACCTCACGACCTTCTGGCTACAAGTCCAAATCTCTAACCGTTAGGCCTACAGCTGCCCCTGGGCAGTATATGAAAACAATCACGATGTCCGTTTTCACGTCTCTCCCTTCATTATCTTCTAATGCGATCACGCTCGCCAACAGCGCTATTGAGATTCTAATGTTTTACTGAAGCGCGCGGCTTTGAATATCATACACAACAGAAGACAACGCAGCGAGATTGTTCTTCAAGTTTTTTTTTTTTTACTGTTTGCTTCATGGATGGGAGGAATAAGACATAATTCACCCCAAAAAAGAGATGATGTGGTTGAGGATTTGAGATTTGGATTTCCTCAGAAAAAAAAATAATGAAACACTTTATTCAGCAGAGATCATAAACATGAGTAAGTCTCTTTTTATTTATTATACTTGTAC
>NW_024875040.1:0-738 GCF_018340385.1 Cyprinus carpio
GCTATAGAGTGCCTCCTCCACGCCTTTATGAGCTTTTGCTATTCTCTCACATATCACACTGATATGTTTTCAGCCATGTACCTCGATGCATGTTATCTGGGCCTCAAAATCAACACCAGAACAGAAATATCTGGCTTTGTGCTGTTGTAACGCATCACCACGGCCAAACTGTCTTCGAGATATCAAAATCAATTTTTCTTCCCCAATGTCTTGAGTGAGATCATGCTGTTCACCGAGTCGCGGCGAACCCAGTGGAAAACCCTCAGAGGAGTATTTCAAATTCCAGAGCATGCTTTTTTTTAAACAGCCCTGGAATAGCTGGACTTCCTGTTATTACGGAGCCTATGACATAGAGCCGGAAGTTGTTCTGCTCCAAATTATGACTCTATAAGTGTACAGAGTTTCATGGCAATGGCTACGCAAGTATGTGCGGGTTGGCGGTCCGCGATTTCTGACTGTGTTCCAGGGGGGCGCCAGGAGCCCCCCTGTGCCAACTTCCGGTTCCAGTTCTCTGGCGGCGTCCTTGATGGGTCTTGAGGTTCCAATGTGTGTTTCAATTTTCAAGAGTTTTTTGAGTATGTTATGTCTCCCTAAAACCCCCCCAGAAGGTTTAAAAAAAAAAATAAAAATAATAAGAATAATCCTTAGGAAAATAATAGGGTCCTGCGCCCATTGGCTCGGGCCCTAATAATAATAATAAGAATAATCCTTAGAAAAACAAGAGGGCCCTGCGCCCAT
>NW_024875041.1:0-1210 GCF_018340385.1 Cyprinus carpio
CAACCCGGAAGGTGGCCTGGAGTCCAGAGCGGAAGAGGCATTCCAGCAGGTGAAGTCAGCCCTCACACGGAGCCAGTCCTGCGAGCCCCGATTTCAACTGCCCCTTCCTGGTGCAAACCGACGGCCTCAGACACCGGGTTAGGAGCGTTCTCTCCCAGGTCCAGGCGGCGAGGAACCCGGTGATCTATATTAGCCGGAAGCTGACCCCGACCGAACAACGGTATGCCGCCGTGGAGAAGGAAGCGTTGGCTGTCAAGTGGGCAGTCCTGGAGCTTCGCTATTACCTCCCGCGCCGGTTCACCCTGCTGACAGATCATGCGCCACTGCGTGGATGGCCGCACAAAGGACACCAATCTTAGGGTGACCGGTGGTTCCTTGCGCTCCAGGACTTCCACTTCACCGTACAACAGGCGGGGACAGCCAACGCCAACGGGACGGCCTCTCCAGGATAGGGGCAGCTTTCGCAGGTCTGTCAGGCTCCACTCCCCACCCTCCCCATATCTCCCCATTGTTCCGCAGGCGCAGGTCGGCGCTTAGGGGGGGAGTGTGACGTGTGTCCCAGGCTCGTCAGCGTCGCCCTGGCAACACAGTGGAATCACCGGCACTAGCTCGTCACCGGGCTGAGCGGCCGCACCTGCAGCTCGTTAAGAGGCGTCTACTTCAGCCGGGAAGGAAAGCAGTATGGTGAGCAATGTCTCCGACACAGACACTAACTCTTTCCTCCTCTGTCGTAGAGAGCAGGCGTGTGACCGTCAGCCCCAACCAGGAGAGCACCGCACGGGATCCACCACTCAAGGCACAGAGAGCCGAGGGAGTTGGAGCACTACGCAGAGCACCGTCTTCACTCAGAGCACAAAGTTGTCAATAAATCCACCCTTCGGTGATTTTCTCTGTCTATCGGTTGTCGTGTAGTTCCTCACCTCGCCACAGTACAGAAACACTCTGTTAGTGCAAATAAGTCAATGAACATAAAGAAAGGCCACACGTGCTGAAAACCTTCAGTGTTTTATCAATGCATAAAAAACAGATTTCAGTGAGTTACTACTTTCATGATCTTGCACATATGTTTGAGCTTCTAAGCATAAACACGCTCAGTTTAGCGCTTTCTGTGTACAGAAACACTCTGTTAGTGCAACTAAGCAAATGAACAGATAGAAAACATGCAAGTGCTGAAAATCTTCTTTCTCTGTTAGAGAGAATGATAGTTTGT
>NW_024875042.1:0-1741 GCF_018340385.1 Cyprinus carpio
TTGGCTCCCCAAATTTATTGGCCCGTTTACTGTCACCAAGATCATTAGTCCGGTGGCAGTCCGCCTCAAACTCCCTCCGGCGTACAGGAGAATTCATCCCGCCTTTCATGTGCGTCAAAGATCAAACCCGTTTTTCATTTCCCCATTAACCGCTTCCACTTCGGTCCCCCCCCCGCTGCCGACTCGTAGATGGGGAGACCACTCTATTCGGTCAATCGTGATTCTGGACTCATAGACGGAGGGACGCGGTTTCCAGTACCCAGTGGACTGGGAAGGTTACCGGTCCGAGGAGGAGAGAAGTTGGGTACCCGGCTAGGGGACATCCTGGATCACTCTTATCGATGATTACAATCGACCAGGTAGAAGGTTCTTGGGACGCCGGGCGTCCTTAGGGAGGTGTGGGAAAATATCACGGTTCATGAATGCACCGTCTCCCCTGCTGGTTTGTTGTGACCGTCATGTTAATTGTTTTCGCATGGGTAAAGCACGCTGGATCGGCAGTGATCAGCGGGCAGGTGCTGCCTACTTTATCAGCCTATATACGCCTGGTCTTTTCGCCTCTTGTTTATGTCGATCGCTGTGTGAGGTCCGCGCGGGTGTTTGTCATACTCGTTGTTCCAGGCGCCTCCTGCCTCTTTGCTCTGTTTCCTGTTTGATCGTCGCTGGGATCTCCGCAACCTTGATTACGTGGATACCTCGCCAGCAGCTACCCACTTTCTGGCACTCCGAAGGGAGTGTTTGTTTCCATCACCATCTCCACCAACGCGCTCAGGAATCGTCAGGTCTTCACCGTTTCTATCAACGGCACTCAAGGGAATCTACTCTGCCTGTCTGGCGCGCCATCTCGAAGTCCCTAAATTAATTTCTCCGGTACTGTCATCATCTCATAGTTTCAATAAGCATCATTATTGCCTGGCGGTTGCCTCCTTCTTTATCCGCGCCCGTGACAGTTTGATGGTGAGGAAAGGCAGCGCTTGCAACCACGGAAGGGCTTGACTTGTACCAAGTTTTAGAAATGATTATGCAGCTTGGCCCCCTCAGCGAGCAGCAGCTTATTGAAGTTGGTATTGCATTTTGGGTTCCATAATACGGTATGGTCATACGATCTGATGCAAAGTAGATTTTTTTTTACAGGATTTTAAGCGTATTTTAAATGGCTTTACCATTTACCAGAAAAGACAAGCATTTAACACATAGGCAATGCATTCTTTTTCACCATCAAAAGGCAGCAGGTGCATAAAACGTACGCCATTTTTTTTTTGTTTACTCCATTTGGTTCTGACGGCTGAGGTGCATTATTTGGATTTTTTCAAGATATATCATAGGTAAATGCACAAAGGCATTCTATCACTCTCTAACTTTCTCTCTCTCTCTCTCATCACACACACACACACACACAACAACACCCTATAATTTGTGGTTATCCTCATATAACTCCAATGACAAGCCAGAAAACTAACTGCTCTTTTTTTATGCACAGGCCTATCTTAATACAGGTTAATGGTCCCCACATAGTGATCAACTGTATAAAAATAACAATCATGTTAGCCTCGTCCCAATAGGAAAAACCACCGACAACAAATAAAGAATCTCACACACACACAAACATCTATAATGGTCATACTCCATATATAACTCCATATACAAGCCAGAAACTAAGCCTTTTTTTGCACAGGCCTATCTAAAGGGTTAATGGTCCCACCTAGTGATCAACTGTAAAAATACAATTTTACCTCTTACA
>NW_024875043.1:0-1724 GCF_018340385.1 Cyprinus carpio
GAGCGTGTAACTGGCTGAAGGCAAAACTGCCTGCATTTACACAGATAGTAGATACGCATTTGGCGTGTGTCACGATTTCGGCACGCTGTGGAAACATAGAGATTTCTGAAATCAGATGGCAAACCAATATTGCACAAAAACTAGTCTCGAATTACTGGATGCTATTACATTACCAGCACAACTGGCAATTGTGAAATGTCAAGCTCATACTGGCAGAAAAGACATAGTGTCTGCAGGAAACGCTAGAGCGGATGCTGCAGCAAAGCGTGCAGCTCTGTCTCAGCCAGAGCCTAAGAATAGCACACTAGTCTATAACACTACTGAAACAGCCATAGTGTCACTGTCTGACATGCAGGCTTGGGCCTCTTTGAGGACAAGGCTGCATGGAAAAAGGCAGGAGCCACATCACGAAGAAAATGTGTGGCTAGGACCCAATAAAAAACCATGTTTGCCGTCTCATTTCTTTCCAACATACTGTGTTTTGACCCATGGGGTAGACCATGTGTCAAAAGGGGGAATGATAGAGGCATTGAGGTCCTCATTTTTTACAAAAGGGTTCACAGTCCAAGCTGAAGCATTCTGTAAAAACTGCCTAATATGTGCGCAGCGAAGCATAGGAAGAAATAACAAACAACCCATGGCAGGGCACCCACAAACCACACAGCCCTTCCAACATGTCATGATGGATTACATAGAGCTGGCGCCCCCCACAAGGGCAAGAAATACCACCTGGTAATGGTTGACATGTTCTCTAAATGGACAAGAGGCAATGCCCACGAGTAAAAGCAGACTCAAAAGGAGGTGGCATAAAATGTTATTACAGCACATAGTACCTAGGTGGGGCATATGCAAGGAAAATTTCAAGTGACAATGGGTCTCACTTTGTCGGCCATTTGAAATCAAAACATTGAGTGAGGGACTTAAAAGTAGACCTCACTCACCATTGCTCTACCACAGAGATCAGGGGGGCGGTGGAGCGTGAAAACGGGACAATAAAACTAAAATTGACAAAATGTGGACCCAGAAACAGGGCTGGGGTGGAAAGATGCTCTCTGCCATTGGTACTCATGTCAATGAGAATGCGCGCGCGACAACCCACAGGCCTCTCACCGTTTGAGATCCTGTTGGGAGAAGACCACCACACATGGGGTGGTTAACCCCTCCCTGAGGAATCTGGACCTGTTGAAGGGGACAATAGAAATGATTAGTGGCCATTAATCTTGCAAAGTCTCTCTGCTATTTGTGTACCAGGTCAAATAAGCCAGACCAGACAAGTCTGAAGGAGCCATTGCACCCAGTTACAACCAGGAGACTGGGTGGTCTCCCGAGACCTAAAAAGGAAACACTGGAAGCAGAAACGCTGGACGGGCCCGCACTTGATACTATTGGTCACCCACACCGCGGTGAAGGTCGAGGGTCGAGGAACGTGGGTGCACGCAAGCCACTGCAGAAAGCTGCCCTCTTGCGGCAGCGACCAGCCCTCCCTTCGACACCAGGCCCACTGGGGTCCAGACGACGAAGGAAACTTAAGGACGAGATGACTGGACACAGGATGGCCAGTAGCAGAACCAGTAGAAGACACTGTCATGGGTCGCGCAGCACTAGAATGTATGCTACAAGACAAGAGCATAATAGTCATGGGACCCACCATTTAGCAACCTCCATTTTGAGTCTGAAT
Organism: Cyprinus carpio; assembly: GCF_018340385.1. Lineage (NCBI taxonomy): Eukaryota > Metazoa > Chordata > Actinopteri > Cypriniformes > Cyprinidae > Cyprinus > Cyprinus carpio. The sequence goes on from NW_024875043.1 coordinate 1,679, forward strand.
AATTGATCACTACAGGTGAAATCTCTCAAAGAAGAGCCTGTGGTGT
>NW_024875044.1:0-2193 GCF_018340385.1 Cyprinus carpio
AATTGCATCATAGGAAAAAAGTGTTGATTTGTAATTTACTTTAATAAATCCGCATATGCCACAACCTTCAAGTATCCAAACCGACTTCAGATTTAGCATCTTCAGTAATTGTCATCTATGTAGACATAAGTTTGGTGTTAGTAAAGTGTAATTCCCTTTGCAAGATGCATTAATTCCTACAGCCATATTTTTCCAAAATCCACATTTAAACCAAATAGCGCGACATTTACTGCTCAAAATCAGCTGAATGACTTAAATTAGAAAGTTGTCCGATCTTGATAAGAACAATATATTGTCCAAGTTTTGTCATATCTAAAACTAACCCACTTTTGACAAAAGCGTTTGAGCTATGAAAATTCCACCCTGTCATGTGCTTTTCCATTGTCTATATCATTATGACTGATATGTGTTTGAGTTTCAGTGTAATTCTGAGCATTTTATCTGCCTCAAATCACCCTAGAATATTCAAGTTGACCGTTGCCAGGCAACCTATATGAATCGCTATAACTGACTCCTAATACCGTTGCATCTATGAGATCGGCATCATACAACGAACAAACCGATGAAGTTTGATAAAACTAAGGTAGTGTATGTTGATGTTATTAGACATTTCCTGTTTCTCATTTTTTTTGCCCCTAATTTCAGCGCCGCCCACGGACAGAGCCGTTCGAGATATCAAAAATCCTGGCAATTTTCATCCCCAATGTCCTGGGACCATGTTCACTACCGAGTTTTTGTGTAGCGAATGGGTGGAAAATCTCAGAGGATAAATTCCATTTCAGAGCATGCTTTTTTAAGCAGCCACAGAATAGCTCAGCTTCCACCTGTTGGTGAAGCCTATGACATAGAGTGCAAAAGGTGGTTGACTCAGCATGAGATCTATAAGTGTATGAGGTGTCATATTAAATACATTACAGAGTATGGTATGAGGCTATGATTTCACAGATATATGACGCTGTGTTCCAGGGGGCGCCTGTAGAGCCCCTGTGCCGCGCTCCGGGTCCCAGTCTCTGCGGTCGTCCTAATGACCGGCAGATTTCCAATGTGTGGTGCCAATTATTCCTAAGAGTTTTTGCGCACTTTAAAGGCTCCCCAAAAGCCCCGTTTATATCGAAATAAAAATAAAAATAATAATCGTATATTCTGCAAGCAGCAATGGCGGGCTCAAGCCATCAAGCATACGCCACTTCCGGTGGTATCAGTAACCTATTGCCCAGCGTGCACATGCGATTTACAGTAACCACTCTGGCACTCAGGTTTGGTTTTAAGGGATGTCACGGCAAGTATGGGGTTAATCCGAAGCGTCAAGACTTTTTGAAATCACATACACAGAACAACCATCAATTAAGGAAAGTGAGAATTAAATGATTAATAAACTATTTATTTGAACCCTTGCTATTTGTCTACTATATAAGTCTTGGCTATGGGACATTGTATAGAGTTGGCTAGCCTGCATGCAAATAAAGTCATGCCTTTTATTTTTTCCCCTGTTTGCTATTTCACACTCCAGTCACTGAAGCGTTGTGGCAAGACACAGCAAGGTAACTGAAACAATTGGTTTAGGTCAAGGTTGATCATTAGGGTCCCAAGCACTTGGTTTGTGTAGATGATGCGTTACCAATGACCGGTGGGGGTCTTCTTTTCAAGTAAATTGATCCTATACGTGATTACTCTTATCATGACAACAATGGAAAATAGAATAACTAATATAGTGTCCCTTCTTCTACACTTTTTTTTTTCAGTAAAATGTGCTTGATAGCTTGAGAAAAATATGTATTCAATACAATTGAAACTAACAAAAAAAGTAATGGTTATTTAGGAGTCTGATAGCTTTTGCATAAATTACTATATAGTTTGGGCTTTTATTAAAGTTTATGAAAAAAAAAGGAAATGAATGTTTATGCATTTTTATGGTAATGCACAATAAATGGAAACATTTTCCAAGGTCTTTGAACAGATCTTGAAGTATTTGCTATCCATGGCAGCCATCCGAGTAGGAACACATTAGCATTGTGGCCTTCATTTTATGAACAACATAGATGAAAGAGACAATATTTTTTGAATGTTCTCTCATCTTTAATGATTGGTTTACTGATAATATACCCACATTAAAATCCCAGTATTTTACTGATTCTGTATCTTATTTCATGCTTAATCCTTGAGTTTAATTTTCTGGTACATTTTTAAGCAGTG
>NW_024875045.1:0-1827 GCF_018340385.1 Cyprinus carpio
AGGTTACAGGTGGACCACTCAGGATAAAGCTTTCTTCCTGTCCCTGTGGCACGCAAGTCCAAAATGTTATCGGCTTCTCTGCAGAGTGTTTTCTATGCCCTCTGTCCGCACTTTGCAAAAAGCCATCCAGGCTGTTGACTTCAAAGGCAGTTTCAATAACACTGTTTTTAATACACCATGAAGAATACCATGGAGCCACCAAGCCCATCGAGCAAACAGTATTGCCATCATCATGACGAGATGTCATTAAAAGAAGCATTGCACTATGGTGAGAAGCTATGACCTTGGGGAGTTGAGGGGCTTTGAGGACTTACTTGACGAGGTCCGTAGCACCCCTTATTTAACTTCGCCTCTGCTTTTGCATGGTAAGGAGGCCTGGTGTTCACTAAGTGGAAGCAGCTCTTTGGCTACTGTTTTACTATTGTGAACCCATACCACCGCGACTCCGGTAGTGCTTGTTGATGGGAATCCCATGAACTGAGGGAAGAAAAAGCAGAGATGGAGTGCTTGGTGTTTATGTATGTGACCAGGGTGCTGAGACAGGTGCCGTACTGGGTGACCAAGGAACAGCCGGGCATTCTTGCTTCAGTGTTGATGGCATCAGAGTGTTTTGCCTTTGGGATCACCTCCCACCTCCATAAAACATCCGGAACAATTAGAGTGATGCATTGGCTTCACTCCTGGATGGTGATGATAGAAATTACCTGGGAATTTTTGGAGGATCTCTCTACACACTTACTTGACGGTAGGCAAGAGAATCACGTTTGTGCTTTGTCGTCTTACCAGAAGCATGTCCATCTTCCTCCATTTTGCTTCCATACATGCGGGTAGGGTTAGCCCACACAGGTCCTGGAGTCACTCAGTTGCTGTTGGGATCTAACAGACAGTAAAGGGTCTGGAGATAGCGATCAACAAAAACTATCTTTTGCAGCTGCCGTTTCTGTGAAAACTTCAATGGCCTCTTTGACTGCTTCAATTCCAAACTGCTCAAGGATTCTCAGAAGTTGAAATGTGCAATCTCAGATGCATCTTCACATTTTGCATTTCTGGACAAATGCATGAGTTGGCTCTCCACGCCTGAGGCTTGTTGGTGGTAAATGTAACAAGAAGCAGATTCCATGTGTGGAGGGGTGGCAACACAACATCGTGTGTCTGAAAATGCTGTGGTCTGACCTTCGGACAACGTCATCCAGTGTGCTTTCCTCTTAACAAATGCGCCTTAATCTAGACTGCCTCGAAAATTCCTACTCAAGTATCAGAGGTATGTTAAATACACTTTATATTCATAATACATATATGTGATATATTCAATGTTATCCATATATAGTAATTGCCAAGTCTTGCTGATTTCCTTACTTTGAAAACCGATGTTGGTGTGTGTTTCAGCCCGTGGGGGAATCGTGACAACCCAGACTCCGTTCAGTTTGAATGTGAATACCGAGCTGTGGCCACAGGATTGATGTTCAGCAACTCCTAGAAAGACCAATTGTGAACAAGACCTTGACATGTTTCTGCTGCAGTTCAAAGCATATGCCTCTCAAGAGAGTCCCCTGGTCAATGTTGACCGATAGAGGGCATTATGGAAAAAAATTATCACAATAAATTTTTTTATATCAGTCGATATCGATAATTATCGCGATAAATGTCAATCTTCCTCCATTTGCTTCCATGCGGGTAAGGTTCGCCACACAGGTCCTGAGTCACTCAGTTTTCGGTGGGATCAAGACTCTAGCAAGGGGTCTTACAGGCCAGATTTTTGAGAGTGAGAAAGTTGTAGAAAGCAGAGCATTAATTGTGGTTTTAAGCTTCTCTCTTTATTGTCAGAAC
>NW_024875046.1:0-2232 GCF_018340385.1 Cyprinus carpio
CTGCTCTTCTCCCTCTACACTGCTGACTGCACCTCAAAGGCCCTCTGTCAAGCTCTGAAGTTTGCAAGCGTGCACAGTCCTCTGTCTCATCCAGGATGGTGGCAGATGCTTACAGACAAGAGGTTGAGCAGCTGGCTGTCTGGTGCAGTCTTATGGGCTGGGCACTCTCAAAACAGTGGAATGGGTGGACTTCAGGAGAAGCCCCCCTGCACTCCACACCGCTCATTCATCATGAACAGCACTGTGGCTGCAGTGGAGTCATTCAGATTCCTGGGAACCACCATCTCTCAGGACCTGAAGTGGGACAATCACATTGACTCAATTGTTAAAAGGCCCAACAAAGGTTGTGCTTCCTTAGCCAGCTGAGGAAGTTTAACCTGCCACAGAGGCTACTGAAACAGTTCACTACTCAGCCGTCATTGAGTCTGTCCTGTGCACTTCAATAACTGTCTGGTTTGGTTCAGCTACAAAATCCAGACGTGAAGACTACAGAGAACAGCGGATGGGGCACTGCTGAAAAATTGTTGGTGCTCCCTACCCTACCCACCCTTCAAGAACTGTATACATCCAGAGGTAGAGGAAAAAGAGGCTCAGAAAATCACTCTGGATCCCTCTCATCCAAGTTACCCCCTTTTTGAACTTTTTGCCATCCTGGCCGGCGCTTCAAACCACAAATACCAAGGACAGTCAGGCACAAGAACAGTTTCTTCCCCCAGGCAATCTACCTCATGAACAGTTAAATGTTCCCCACTTAGCTTGCAAAAAATGTGCAATATTCTTTGCATATTTATTTATTTACCCCTCCATCCAAGTACATCTCTGCATCTTACTCTATTCTAATCCATTGTCATCTATAGCACAACTGTTCCTTCTGATTTATTTATTTGCAATTTGTTTTTTTGTTTTTTTGTTGTTGTTGTCTCTGTGTACTGGAAGCTTATGTCAGTAAAACAAATTCCTTGTATGCGTAGCATACTTGGCAATAAAGCTCTTTCTGATTCTGATTCTGATTCTAATTTAGATATATTCTTGAGATGGAAAAATGCAGTTTTACAAATGCTAGAAACGTGGCTTTCTAAGGAAAGGTTGCTATCAAATAGCACACCTAGGTTCCTAACTGATGACGAAAATTGACAGAGCAGCCATTAAATCTTAGACAGCGTTCTAGGTCATTACATGCAGAGCTTTTAGGTCCTATAATTAACACCTCTGTTTTTTCAGAATTTAGCAGTAAGAAATTACTCGTCATCCAGTTTTTTATATCGACTATGCATTCCGTTAGTTTTTCAAATTGGTATGTTTCGCCGGGCCGTGAAGAAATACAGAGCTGAGTATCATCAGCATAACAGTAAAAGCTAACACCGTGTTTCCTGATGATATTTCCCAAGGGTAACATGTAAAGTGTAAAGAGTAACAGCCCTAGTACTGAGCCTTGAGGTACTCTATACTGCACTTGTGAACATATGATACCTCTTCATTCACTGCTACGAATTGATGGCGGTCATATAAGTACATTTAAACCATGCTAATGCACTTCCATTAATGCCAACAAAGTGTTCTAGTATATGCAAAAGAATAGTGTGGTCAATAGTGTCGAACGCAGCACTAAGATCCAATAGCACTAATACAGAGATACAAACACGATCAGATGATAAGAGCAGGTCATTTGTAACTCTAAGGAGAGCAGTCTCAGTACTATGATATGGTCTAAATCCTGACTGGAAATCCTCACAGATGCCATTTTTCTCTAAGAAGGAACATAATTGTGAGGACACTACCTTTTCTAGTATCTTGACAGAAAAGGGAGATTCGAGATCGGTCTATGATTAACTAGTTCTTTGGGGTCAAGTTGTGGTTTTTTGATGAGAGGCTTAATTTTTGGGTACATATCCTAATAACAATGAGGAACTAATAATAGTCAGAAGAGGATCTATGACTTCTTGAAGCACCTCTTTTAGGAGCTTAGATGGAAAAGGGTCTAACATACATGTTGTTGGTTTAGATGATTGAACAAGTTTATACAATTTTTCCTCTCCTATAGTAGAGAATGAGTGGAACTGTTCCTCAGGGGATCTATAGTGCACTGTCTGATGTGATACTGTAGCTGTTGGCTGCATGGTTACAATTTTACAATTTTATCTCTAATAGTATCAACTTTAGAAGTAAAGTAATTCATAAAGTCATTACTGCTGTGATGTTGGGAAATGTCAACACTTGTTGATGCTTTATCTT
>NW_024875047.1:0-1951 GCF_018340385.1 Cyprinus carpio
TTTTTGTTTCAGAATGTGAGTAAACTCTGGCTAAATTATAAAAGAAACTGGCACACTATAGAATACATACGATGAAGAAACTTTTTTTTTCTTCTTCCCTCTCGCTTCTTTACTTTCGGGATAATAATTGCTTGTTTGTTTTTTCTAAATTGACGGATGCTTGCTGACTTTTTGCTGAGTGGAAATCACTCTTGGAGGCGGCCGGGTTTCAAACTGGCTGCGCGCACTTGGTGCACTTTTGATATCCCAGGGAGTCAACGTCACAACTCCCTGCCCTTCTTACATCGGGATTTGGCCTACGAGACAAGAACTTGGCCGAATGGATGTTTGGAAGTCTTGTTCGTGTACATAGTTCCTGTTTTTGTGTGTGTTTACTTTAATTATCTACCCTTGACAGCTAAAGTGTTTTCTTTTTTTTTATTATTCTATACTACTGGAACATATCCTGGTGACTAGAACATACAATATCTATACCAATGTCAATGCATAATTCAATTTGTGTCAGTTATAATGTGAAAGGACTGAGCAGCCCAATTAAAAGAAAGAAAATATTTAATCAGCTTAGAAAAATGCAATGCTCTATCGCACTGCTTCAAGAGACCCACCTCTCTGATGGGGAACATTTAAAACTGAGGAGGGAATTGGGTGGACCAAGTTTACAGTTCCTCATATAGCAAGGGAAAGAGAAGAGGTGTTGCAATCATGTTTGCCAAGTCTGTTTTTTTTTAATATGGAGCAAGTATATAAAGATAAAGAGGGGAGATACGTTATGGTAGTTGGAACAATTTCAGGCAATAAAATCACTATTCTTAATCTTTATGCACCTAACGAGGACTATCCACAATTTTTCAAGAATGTTTTCTCTCTTTTGGCACAGAAAGGTGAGGGAATGTATTTAATTGGTGGGGACTTTAACTGTGTATTAGATAGTAGTGTTGATAGGTTACCAGCAGAAAGGGGACCACAGGCAAAAAAAGTAAAAGCTCTTTTAGGAATAATGAGAGAATTAGGTTTAACAGATATTTGGCGTTATTTGCACCCCAAAGATAAGGATTTTACCTTTATGTCGCATGTACATGGTAGTTATTCAGAATGAACTTCTTCTTATACATCAAGAGCAGATTTACATAATATATCAGAGGAATATGTTATATAGATCCCATAACTATATCTGATCATGCTCCAGTTCAGGCTAGAACTTCAGGATTAGGGTTAAGATAAGTAATTTAAAATACTGGAAGTTAAATGTCGCCAGTGAAAATATACCGTGATTATGTAAGAAGCGAAAAGAGAAATAAGACAACAACTGATTGAATACTTTGATATTAGCGGTAATAGACTGGATTTACCCCATCTATTTTGTGGGAGGGGGCCGAAAGCAGTGACAGGGAGGTAAAATAATAGGGAAATAACATCTAGGAATAAGAAGTTGGGATTAGCCAAACAAAGCTGAGATGAAGGCTGGGAAATCGGGAAACTGGAATCTGAGACACATAAAACAAACAGGTCCAAATTAAAATTTTAGAACGTTTAAAAGCAGGAAAGAAAAGAGAAATTGGATGACTTGCTTACATATAAACAGGGGAGCACTCAGATTTGTAAGCAGAAAATATTATGAGATGAGTAATAAAGCTAATAGGCTCTTGGCCTTTCAATTACGTGCAGAAGGCTCAAGCTTGAGCAGGGTAGTTCCAAAGGGTCAAACACCCAGATACCCTCAACAATCCTAACACAACCACATGATATAGTTAAGGCATTTGAAGATTATTATAAAATTATATGAAGGCCAGAAATTAATAAATAAGGAGGAAAGAATTAAACTATTTCTGCTAACAATTGAACTAAATAAACTAACAGAAGAAACAGCAAAGGAAATAATATCCCCTATTACAGAAGAAGAAATAAGGGTGACTATTGCAAATTTAAAAAACAATAAGTCACCAGGGTGGGC
>NW_024875048.1:0-2037 GCF_018340385.1 Cyprinus carpio
ATCAGTGCTGCAAATCCACTGTCTGAGTGGGAAATCTTTAAGCCTTACACGAATTCTGGATCGATGTTACAGGTTCTCATTGAAATCTCAAACAATTTGCTGAACAACACTAAATGTGACCACACCTTAAAAATATTAAATTAATATATAGACAGATCAAAGACTACTGCATAGTGTTTTTAATTCAATGTGTACGTTTAATTGATGCATAGTACATTTAACTCTCTATCTCTCAGTGTCGCTGACTGTAGTGGTTCCTGAGGATCCTATAGTGGCATGGGATCCACAGTGATTCTGCCCTGCTGCATCTCTCCTGCTGAGAACGCTGAAGCCTGGAGATACGCTGGTACCGCCAATGAGTTCAGCAACCCCTATTCTCCTCTATAATCATGGGAAGACCAGGACGTCCAGAGAGGAATCCACACAGGAACCGAAGCTCTTTGACTCTGCGGTCAGATCAGTCTGGTGGACTGAAGGACGGAGACGTCTCTCTACGGCTGGAGGTGTTCACACTTCAGATGAAGGTTCATTTTCACTGCAGGTGAGGGAGAAAGCGGATATGACAAAAAGAAGAGGTGGTTCTCAAAATCAGGTAAGCAAGCATCTACAATTCTCAATAAAGCAAAAGTTCAACCAAACATTAAATACATCCTAAATAATCTTTGTTTCTGTTTGACTGATGAAATCTTCTGTTTTATTGGAGGATGATTAAATAATGACAGTGTGATATCAGACCTCAATCAGACAATTTAAGTCAATAGTTGAACAACTCAAGAGCCAAATTCCATAGAAAAGCTAAGACACAGGATGTTCATAAATCAGATCCTGGCACCGTGTCTGAAGCAAGCCTAACAAACCTTGGCTTCAAACAGCTTTCAACGCATTAAACAAAAGAACACTTATTGACAATTCCAACTCAGAAAGGGTGTCAAATTTGGAACAAAGTAACCAAGATTAATGGTCAAAGACACAGCATATCATGACCATCACATGAGGAAGATCATTAGAAACTGCGTTGAATGGTTCCCCCACCTAGAATAACAAAGACCAGACTGAGATTCCTTAGGAATAGCAACTCTCTGGTCTTCACAGAACATGTCCTTATCCACAGGTATAGAAACTGCCTTTCCATGTATACAGTATATGCTTCTAAATTATGCTAAGGACTATAAGCAACTAATAATTTCTATGCATTACCTATTATGTATGTAATACATTGACTATTATTATGTTCTAATCTACCTATGGGAACTGGGGAATGCACTGTGGTCGGTTGTTAGCATGACACTGGTTCCTCGACAAAACTATAGGCTCTGTGTTCAACCATAGTTCATGAAACTATCGTTCCATCAAGATAATCTTCACAAAATAATGTAGCTTTGATGAATTTTGCCCAGAACTTAAAGCTAAACTTAGGCTATAAATGAACTACAGCACCATCGGTTGCTCCGACGTCAGCTTCCCCACAAATTTTTAAACCATTTTTAACGGTTCAGTGAGAAGGATTCACTCTGTAAATTAATTTAATCCACACAACATGAACCTTTTCATATAAACTGGAATAAATACAAACTAGAGCTAAACTAAACTGAATGAGACATTAATACGTAAATAGTATAGTGAAGTGTGAAATAATCATAACTAAAGGACATATGAAGTACATCACTACTTCTGTACATTTCGAAATAAGGTGCAGTAAAAGTCAATAAATTTGATTACCGCAAAATATTTTAATTAAAACGGTTCCATAAAATACCATTCAATACAATTCTAGTGCATTTAATCTATAAAATAGTAATTTTTTCAAAAAAATTATTTCAAAATCACTAATGTTTTCTGTGGCCTACAGTGATGAGAGCATAGTGTTAGCAAGCGATAAAGGTTAGAGTTCAATTCTCAGAGAACACAAATACTGAGGAGAAAAAAAAAAATGTATAGCCTGAGGTGCACTCTAAGAGTTGGTTTTGGATAAAAGCATCTGATAAATGCATAAATGTAAATAAAAAATAACAGCAGAGTGAGCAAGTTCTTGATATG
>NW_024875049.1:0-2424 GCF_018340385.1 Cyprinus carpio
CAAAATGAAAGAATGAGCAAACCTATAAAGCAAAGATTTTTATGAGTGTTTGAAAATGGGTAATGGTGCAACTGCTAGAATGCACTTTTTTGGAGTGATTTTGCCATTAATTTTCTCCAAAACTATACAGTAAAATAACTTGAAAATTAATTCAGTAATATTCAGGGTCACTGTTAAAAGTAATCAATTGGAAAAATGAGCAAACCTTTTAAGGAAAGCTTTTTACAAGTAAGTGCTTTTTATGAGAAAAGAGTGAGAATGCACATTGAGTTTTGGAGTGATTTGCCTTTAAATTGTACAGAAATTGTATAATAGATTTAACTTGAAAATGAATACAGCAATAGTCAGGTCACTATTAGTCGAAAGGTATACACACACAAACAACACACAAACGCAATACATTATTTATCAATGTTAATATATATATATATATTTATATATATAAACATTGATAAATTATGTATATTAATAAATGTACAATACAAATGTTAATGTACAAAAAAACAAAAAACAATGTATTCACAAACATTAATTCAATGTTCAAGTCATTTGAAAAAAAACGAAATTGTATTATTTATATCCTGCATCAAATAGCATAATAAATATTCTGATGTACCTTTCAAGTTCTTTTTAGGGTTAAATTACGGTTTATGCCTGCGGTTGATCACGAGTCATGACTAGCTGCTATACCTCAAGTGGACGTAGAGCACAATTTGTGCTGCTGCTGCCAAAAACATACTGTAAATAATCATGCAAACATACCGCTAATCTTGCTCTTTTTTGCCTCCTCCTCTGTATTTTTTCTTCTTTTCCTCTTTCAGCACCAGAGGGATACAGCAGCCTTTTTGTGACATGGCTTATTATCATTTGTACAGTGACGTCGCACTTGCGCTCGGACTGGAGGTATCACTGCACGCGAGTTGTCTATGCGCAATTGCTCCATGACTCAAACGCTATGAACCCACATAGCAGCAGTTGTCAACCACATCAGAATTTTTTTTTGTCTTGAATTATTCAGTTATCCATTCATATTCATTCATCCATTCGACTCATTCATTTATGATGACTTAAGTTATTTAAATTGTAAAAAAAAAAAAAAAGCAGCCGCTTATGTTCGCTTATCCTCGGGCCGGCCCTGCGCGCTATTTATGCTACCTCCAGCCAGAGGCGTGAACCGATCTATGATCCCACACACTCGCTCCCGCTGCAGTTTCTACCGCCAAACCGGAGAGTCCATGCCGTGACGTGTATGTGAACGGCATGAGAGAACCCGACGGTGGTAAGACCGTGTCGTAGATGGAAGTCAGTGTCCAGTGAGGAAGAAGTTGACAGATGAGGATGATATCTCATGGAAATTACTGCCAAGAACTGCGGATTCTGACCCCCCCCTCCAAAACAGCTAGATATAAGGTGATTGGCTGCTGTAGCTGTCAATCGACGAGTCTTTTTGTTGAAGTAGTTTATTTAAAACGTCCTCTTTGACATAAACAGGGTTTCCTGTTTGTATCTCCCACCAGATTGCAGAATATCTTTAAGTGTTTTGTTATGTAGTTGTTTTGTCCTTCTCTTCAATTAGATAATGTTCATATCTATGAGAAAAGAAAGAATGCATTTTATCCCTCTTTCATGGTTTGAAATTATGTTCACTTGAGGTAATTCCTGGTTAATACCATTTGAAAAGCAAAAGAACTGTATTTATAGTATTGCAATTATTGAAAGTCAATGGGCAACATTTATAACAGGAATAAAATTGTTCAAAATTAAACCACTCTAAAGTATGGCTTTGTTTTGTTTTTTTGTTTTTAACTGTTTTAAATACTATATATGTTAGTGAATGATGGTACATTTTTAAGAAATGTAAAAGAGTGTTTAATTCTATACTTTTATTTCTTTTGTGTTAAAATTGTTTTCTGGGGTAATTGACAAGGTCACTGCCCACAGTAATTTTGTAATTGATCTATTATCTCAATCCTAGTATGTCACAGAACATCAAGCACTGGTCAAACAGCCATTTCCAAAAACGGTCCTCTTCATGCTCTAGTAGAATAGTGTGTATTCGGTCCGTTTATTAATACTGTGGGCTGTTTTACCAGCTTCGGGCTTTCCTGAAACCGCACAGTATTCCAGCAAGTGTTGAAACAGTGTGTGCTTAAAACAGCATTGAATGTTGGACATCTCACATTGCTGTAAGCATTAAGATACACCAACGCCAGTTTTAGGGTTAAAATATTTTATTTGGGTCATACAGGCATCATGGGGAAAACATACAACAAACTAACTCTGAAGAGTGTAGTGTTCAAGTAGTATGTCAGGATATACAATGCATATAAGGCACAAGTAATATTTTCACTATGGAAAAATATTTTTTGCACTTTTCTTCAAGAGGAAAACTAGGAAGACACAAATCTTAGATAAATATTCGTA
>NW_024875050.1:0-4071 GCF_018340385.1 Cyprinus carpio
ACCTATTCAAACAAAAGTGATGGGCCAGATCTTGCTCTTTACTGAGCTACCAACTCACCCGCATGCTAGCGTTACCTTCCACCTCTGGAGATCCACACATCACTCTGAAGTGGAACTAACATATTTTGACGTAGGTTCGAAGAACACTTGGATTAATCAAACCCATACGCTTCATTCGGACAAGGTTCGACAGAAGCGTGCAAGAGAGTGAGAAAACTTCCATTGACTGATGTTTGGCCTAGTGTACTCTGCCCGAGGGAACTGGTGGACTGACATAACAAAGCAATGAAATGTTTTGGTTGAAGCATGCTTCCAGAATCAGGTTTGGTCCAGAAACAACTCTCCCCAAGAAATTAAAAAAGGTCGACCTCATTGAGTAGGCACCAAGCCTAGGTCCAGTGCCACGTATCATTACAACCAAGAGGATTTATTAATTAGATGGAAAAGAAATCAAAAGTATATGAAGGGCACCGGAGAGCAAAGCTAGCCCCTCTGCTGTTTCAATAAGAACACTTTCAAGAGGCCTAAATGCAACCAAATGGCATGCGGTAAAACAGCTTTCTGCACGTCAATTCTCCCCGCCCAACCCAGCAATCTCCCGATCTCGTGGAAAATACACATGCAGCCTGGAGATATTGGGCTGGATGTTCAAAACAGAGAAAATGACAGATTTCAGTTACCAATGTATAAATATAGGTGAGGGGGGGTGGTGCCTTAACAAAGCCTTCGCTAACATAGGTCAACAGAATGACATGAGTGCCTCAAAAGAGATTGTGAGGAAAGATAGCACCCCATTAGAGCAGATAAGGATGGTAACAGACACACACACACAGCTGTTTATCAAATGCACACAGGTGCTCCCTGCTGCAGAATATGGACTAAGGTTCCGCAGCGCAGGCAGGGGCTCTGGAAAGTCCCCCTGCCCCAGAATCAGGCTTTACGTGGATGGGAGGCAAATGAAGAATCTGCCCCCCTGCAAACTCATTAACTCTGAACTCAATACACAAGATCAGGTGTATAGAGCTGTTTGCTAACCTCGCTCTCTCGCCCCTCAGAGGTGCTAGGGTACCACCCACAGAGAAAAAGCCCTATCCATGCCAAATTAGCAACCTGTTCCTGTTTGTCACCAGGCACTCCTGCCGGTGTAAATTCACAGTTTCTCAGAAAGTTGCCCTTTCTACAACTGTTGGCTCCTGGATTATTATTTTCTAAACGTTTCCCCTAACAACTTTGTTCCTTGCACTTCTTACATGGAAAAAAAATAGGCGCCAAGGGTGCATGGGGGGGTTGAGCAAACTGTGCACAGCCATTACCTCGAGACAAGAAAAACCCAGAAAGAGCTAGTGTCAATAAGCTTTTATGATGGAATTTTGTTATTTTCACTATTCTATGAGTGAATATGAAAACATTATATAACAAATTATCCTGGCAAAAGCTTCTGATTATTTTCTAAACAAAATTAAAATACATAATTTAAAACCGGATAGTTTTCGTCGTGGTGTGTGTCTGACAGCAGTGACACTGACTAGACATCACGTAGAGGATAGGGAGAGACATGCGGGTGGTATGGTCTATTTTTCCCGCCACCAAAATGAACCCCTGCAACCAAAAATGCCTGAAAAATGTATGTGGCATTCAGACGAACAAGGGCTCTAAACAAGCGTGGATTAGCAGCTAACAAGCTATTACCCAGCAGCCATGACCAATCCTGCCAATACCCAGACTGCTGACTAAGTTGGCAGAGCCATGTGGCTCACTGGTGCCCAAACTAAGAGCAGAGTAGGCAGCGTGCCTTCTTGACTAGGTACGGATGCTTCTCTATAGATCTTTCCACTCTGCTGCAAAGTGGGGGGAATGTTGAAGTTACAAAGAAAATTTGGGATTGCACCAATATTAAAATTCTGTTCACTAAAGAGATAGGCCAATAATTATTTTTTCTGTTATTGCTGATTGCATACAATAAAATAACTAAAATAAACAAATAAAATAAAAAATAAATAAAAATAAAATCTTCATCAACCCCAAATACCTGTTGAGTAAGTCTGGCGAGAGAGAATGGGCTATGTCCTAAGCTGTTGTTCAATGAACAAATCAGATATTTGGGCGTTAAACTGCAAACAAATCCATTCTAGGTTGAATAAAGTGAGTGGGGTTCATCCAAATACAGGTCAAGAACCCTCCACTAAAACAAGGAGTGTTCATAAAGTGCCGGAAAGATTACCACATAACTGCAACATTGAAAACCACCAACCCAGTGAAGGATTCAAACATTAAATTTCATTTACTTAAGTACGATTTCAAAAGGACTTTAATTACTTATGCATCCCAGACAAAGGTCACCATGTGAATCATTATAATGGACACTAATTTTTTTCCTCTTGTCCTGTTTACTTTAATTTCTTTTTGTTTAGATTTTTCCTCTATAATTAAACTATCAAAAAAGCACCACAGAGGAAGCTCTCTGCAGATAATGTTTTACAATACCAGTTACAGAAAAATCCCAAGACCTCCTTGGTAGATGAGGTGGTTTGTGTAGCCTTTTACAGCGAAGGTGACTATTCAGCAATGTGCAGTCCTCTAGGCAGGATATTTTCATTCATTAGAGCGGTCACAATCACTTAAGGCACTTTAAAGTTGTAAGGTAGAGAGAGAGATGGAGATGACTTAGTCAGTTTCACTGACTTGTGGTGCAGTTCTAATAGGTCTGATTGAATTTGAGAGTGGTTGACTCTTAGGGCCCCAGTGCAAATTCAATTAAGCCGCGACAAAGGCCAGTTATGAAATACAGTGTGCTCCTATGGCCCAGATGCATCCTTTTCAAGTATGTCCCAATATATGGCTACTTGACTGAAATCAAAAGAGCGTGTTTTACACGAACAAAGCATTATGCTTCACTGCATTACGTGCTGCTGTCAGTCCTGTGTTTTGCTCCCCACATATTCCATAACCCAGTTTTCCTCATGTAAAAATTATGTTTATTGATCTCAGGTGTTCTTCTGGCCTTCTCCCCTGCCAAGTCCTGTGCATTTAAAGTGTTTCCCCGCTTCTAGTTTCTTCTTTGTCCCGTATTGAATGTCTTCTGCGCTTGTGCCACGCAGGTGTTCCTGCCTGCCTATGTAATTCCCATGGATGTTTATTAAAAGTCTGTTTCAGTAGAAGTTTACTCCTCGCCTCCTCATTCCTTGCTCCAGCGCTCCCCTCACATTAGCAAACGCGGACAACATACCAGACCAAAACAGAAAATAAGCGGCGCCCCTTCTCCCAGTGTTTGTTTTTTTTCATTTTTGAGAAGTCTTTTTTTGTTTTTCCCGTTTGTTTCCCCCACCACGCCATGGAAATTGCATCTTGTTTTCTGCCCTAGCCCACAGAGATCTCCCCCCTTTCGTGGAGTACGCGTGGGAGTTAAGCAAGATAGCCACTAAAAACAGTGCTGGATGACGTTACGCTCTTCTCTTGTTGTTCTGGATCGGGGCCTATTGCTATCACCCCGTGGACTTCCCAGACACCACAGGACTGAGCAGGAGGGAAGAGGATCCCTCCTCGTGTCTGGAGAGTGTCCAGCTCCACTCCAGTGTTGGCTCCAGCCTCTGAGTCTTCTTCTCCAGTATCGGCTCCATCCCCAGAGTCTGCTCCAGTGCCGGCTCCAGCCCCAGAGCCCGCTCCAGTGCCGGCTCCAGCCCCCAGAGAGCCCCGCTCCAGTTGGGTTCCAGCTCCCGAATCCAGCCCAAAGAGGGCCCTGGTTCCTGAGTTTAGCCCACAGAGGGCTCCTGTGCCGGAAGTTTTGAGCCCACGGAGGGCTTCTGTTCTTGAGTTTAGCTCACAGAGGTCTCCTGTTCCTGAGTTTAGCCTCAGAGAGGGCTCCAGTCCCCTGAGTTTAGCCCAGTGAAGACTCCAGTCCCGAAAAAATCCTCGCACAGAGAAGGGCTCCAGTTCCCATGTCCAGCCCAAACAGGGCCCAGTTCCCATGTCCAGCGCGCCCAGGGAGCCTCCAGTCCCAAAGTCCAAGCCCAGGGAGGACCACAGTTCCCCCCAGTTGGGGGGTTCCCTATGGAGGGGCCTCTGAAACCAACA
>NW_024875051.1:0-1147 GCF_018340385.1 Cyprinus carpio
GTCTATCATTAAGACTTTGTGGCTCTGGTTGGTAAAGTTAAGGAACTTAATTGATGTGGCTGGGCCTCATTTAAGCGATGCTCTTGCACTGGGCCGACATTTTAGGTCAGAGATCCGCACATAGAAACTGAATTTATTTTAAAACTCTGGAAAAAAAGATTAACAGAGGGAGGAAATAACTATGTTACAAAGCTTTGCTGATGGAAGTTTGATTCCAGATACAAAAGATCCTTTTCCCAAAGTTGCCATTTCTCCTGATATGAGAGGTATGTCTAGCATACTGCTAGATATAGAAGGTCTAAAAAGATCTGGACCTGAGGTTTTGCTGGAGGAAAAAGAGCTTTATAGGTGTTTTGTTGTTAAAATTTTGAATAAAAAGGGGCATTAAACCAGAAAAAAAGACACTAGTTGGCGAGAAAAAAATGTGGTTTAGAGAGAGGAAGACAAGCCGGTTTGGAGGGTGCTATACAAACCACCATTGAATAAACAGTCTGGTGACCTGCAGTGCGTATCTTACATGGGGCTATAAGCGGTGAACGCCTTTGTCTCTGTTATTAACTCAGATGTTGTTGATAAATATGTGTTTTTGTGGGATAAGAGAGGCTGTTTTTCTAAATTGCTTTACAGAATGTTTTGACTGGGACCGATCTTTGCCTTGTTAAAGGGCTTATTTTTAAGATTTCCAGGAAAACTTCTCTACTACTAATACCTTTATTTTTAGGATTGAGATATTGTCAGAAGCAGAGAATAAAGTGGCAGCTGATCAACTTTATTGTTGGACAAGCAAATTTGCAATATATGTTACAAAAGGAGAAGCAAATTGAAAACAGACCAAATCAAGATGCTGTAATTCTTTTTAAAAGCTTTTTTAAGGGCTCAGTGAGTGTTGAATTTAAGTATTATCAACTAATGAATGATTTGGAGTCTTTTTTGAATTACAGTGGTGTTTTAATAATATTATTTGTGTTTATGTAATTGATGGAGAATTAATTTTTGATATGTTGTTAATTTGAGCTTGGGGTATATGTTTTGATTTGTTTTTTGGTCTAAGTTGTTTTTTGTAATGTTTTTTTTAATATCTATGTATAATAAAGGTGTATGAAATCTCCCACCCCACCCCCACACCTGATCTCTCTCTCCTCTCCAC
>NW_024875052.1:0-1800 GCF_018340385.1 Cyprinus carpio
TAAAACTGCTCAAATATAAATGGCAATATAAGTAAATTGTTCTTGTTTGTCTCATGAACAATTTTTGTGATTTCATTTCATGAAATGAGTTTTCCTGATGTTGTGTCCTTATATTGGATTTGAGTGCTCTTTTCCTTGAATTAATTGAAAATACACTCTTCAGTAAACTCAACTCTATACTTAGTGAGTTACATTCTTCATCATTCAAAGTGATTTTTGTGGTCCCTCACAAGTCTTGGAGTATGGCACATGAGTTGCAGTTAACTACTTTGTTTAGACACTTTATTATGTTATTTTTAAGCATTATGTTTTGTATTTAGCAAAGGGAGTTGTATATGTTGAATTACAATTTTAAATAAACTATTTATTTAATATTGTTACAGATGGTCTTATGCTGGCTTAACAGAAAAATCAAAAGGAGATGATGTGCTTGAAGAGTATGAAGCCACCAATATATGAGTAAGCCACAATTGCATATTTTAAGATTATCATGTTTGTCATGTTTATTTTTAATAATAATAATAAAGAGTCTGATCTCTTCTAAAAAAATGTCAACTGTAAGTTTGTTTTAATATATACAGCATTGGGACCGTCATTTATTTATGTGCTGTCCCATTTATGTGTATTCATTTTAATAGGAGTTGTCCAACCTCAACGCAGAGAGAGATCAGTATGCACTTGAATTGTGACTGTCTCTGTCGCTAGAAAACCCATTTTCTAGTAAGACTGACTTTCTTTTTGCTGCAAAAATACATTTACAGTGAATTAAATGCTTTCCTTAAAGGGATAGTTCACCTTAAAATTCAAGTGAAAGGGGTTAGTTCACCCAAAAAATTAAAATTATCCCGCGATTTATTTACCCTTAAGGCAACCTAGGTGTATTTGACTTTTCTTCTTTCAGATTAATCCAATCTGAGTTTTATTAAAAATGATCCTGGCACTTCCGAGGATTGGCAATGGCAGTGGGTGGGACTTTCTGCCCATGCAGTCCAAAAGAAGAAGTACAATAAGAATGCATCCATCCCTAATGGCGTGACTGAGCATACAGCCAAGTATGAAGTCCCATACTCAGCATTAAGGTCTGCATTTTAACCCATCCAAAGTGCACGACACACACATTCGTGAACAATAACGAGAGGCGGTGGGTATCATTTATGCTCGCGGCAGTGGGGGGTTCAGTGCCTTCCTGAAGGGCACATCAGTCGTGGTATTGAGGTAGTAATAAACAATTTACCTCCTACGGCTAGGGGGTGGTGGAAGGCCTGCTGTAGCGAATCGAATGCGTTTTTTTGTAGAAAAAATATCCATATTTAAAACATTATAAACACTTTCCTGTGCTAACTTTAGTATTGTTCCGGGCGGATGACGTAGGACTTTGGTGTAGCGTTGGCTCCAGTGAAAAATACTAGTCACGAAGAACCAACGCTTGTTTACAAGACCATTGGAAAACCAGTCTCCCTCTTGGGTTTTCATTGAAATCCTCCGACACTTCTCTTTACAAATCCTTGTTTTGTACTTCTAATTTGGGATTCGCTCATGTTGCTCTCTCCTCCGCTCTTCAGTGTTCGTCACTTCCACCATGCATGTTGCCGACGCCTCGTCATCCGCCCAGAAGGGCTTCCACGTACAACCTTTAGTGCAAGCTAGAGAAACATTTTATTATTGAAGAATGCACTTTATTTCACTTCTTTTGGACTGTTGAACAGAAACACCCACCCGACTGCAATTATAAAACTTGAAAGAGCTAGGACATTTTAATATAACTCTGTTGGTTTCTCAAAAAAAAAGTCATTTACACAT
>NW_024875053.1:0-1777 GCF_018340385.1 Cyprinus carpio
AATTTGCTGTGAGCGGGCATTGTCTTCTCACACCTGTGTTTCGACCTGAATTTGGATCCTGCAATGTTTCTTGCACATGCCTGTTGTGTTTATCTCTCTGTCTGAGTTGAAATGCGCCAGATCTTACCTCTTGGTGTGTTGTGGGTGCGTCAATCCTGATGCCGCGCAAAATCTGCAAAACTTGTCCACGAAGCTTACAAATCCTGCAAGAGAATGGGCAATCGAGGTCTGCTGACACAAAAGAGTACTGTCCTCACTCTTAACAAGATGTCAACGAATCCATGCTGTTCATACAAACGCGGCACTTTCAATCCACTCTGAACTGTTTGTGCTGCCGAAGAGCAAGTTGAATTGAGTTTAGCGTGATCTGTATTTTTCCGCAGCCAGTAATAACCCAATAAGTGCACATATCTTATGTTTTCTTTTAGATGTTCCTAAAGCTGCTGGCCACTTCGAATCCACAAATGTACAGACCCAGAGCGATGGCCAATCCATTACCACCGGCAGCGCATCTTCAGTTCGTTTCACCAAGATGTCCTATATTCATGTGTACCATGGTATTGTCTTTAGCACTGCCTTATCCAAAATGCTCTTTCTTGTTAATTCAGTTTTTTTAGTATCTGTAAGAGTTTAAACATATCGCCACTGTTTTTCTTCCTTTTCTCAACAACAAACTCTATTAGCATTTACCAGGAGAGGTTCCGCATTACATATGATGCTCTCCTTTTACTAGTTGCAAGACATCCATTTTTTTTCCATTATGATTTGGACAATATGTCACTCTCTGCCACAGTCTTCAACCACCTCTTTCAAAACTCGACTCATCTACATCTCCAAGAGATGTTTCTGAAGAACAGCCTTCACATTCTTGCAGCAAAAGTGGCAGGACAACTGAACTATTTGGCAAAGCTGTTGAATTACTTCCTGAACAGAGTTCTCTGGCATGTGAAGGATGGTTTGCATTTTTAAAAAAAGAGCTGCTAAAATTATGTTCCAATTGTTCTCCTAAATCTTGAGATTGTGTTTCGCTTGCTTCCCTTGCATTGAAATCATCTTTGGCCAAATTCAGCTGGAAGCATTCCTGCACAGCACATTCCTGAGTGTCAATTACACTGTCACTCTAGCGCTTCATTCTCATTACTTCTCTATCCTTACTATTAACCCTGGTTTAAACATTCTCTCTCATTTTGATCTTGGTGATGCTTACCTTTGTGCGCACTGAACGTGGAATATACACTACTTTCAAAGCTACAGCCTTGGAAATGGACATTGAACTTTTTGGTGGTCTTGAGATGCAAGTCTACCGGCTATGTGGGCAAAATATTCAGTAATCTGACAGGGTTCAAGAAAAATCACAAAGTTGATTATAGCTTAAACTTAGCTTCAAATTTTCCCTCAGATTGTTGTTTATCAGTTGCTGTATGAAAACGGGATAAGTGTATTTTAAGGCTATTGAAAGATTTTAAAAACTACATAAACATTCTTTTGGATACAGGCATGGAAAAGGCTGCTTCTTGCATAGCTCCCATGTTTGGTTCGTACGTTTTAACAAGTATCCCCTTTTGTCACAAGCAATACTGCATTTCCAGATCATCTTGATTAGCCTTGCTTTGAAGTTGAATCTGGTGAGTAATAAAAAACATTAGATTGCTTTTTACATGATGACAAGAAAAATATCTCTTTTGATCTGTTATCTACAAAATTTATATCCAAAATAAAGTACTATCTAGCTATCTATTTGTTTATTTAGCATGTCATGATACAACAGACTATGATA
>NW_024875054.1:0-762 GCF_018340385.1 Cyprinus carpio
GTACATTTTTGTGTATCACATTTAAACCAACTATATACAAATTTATTTCCATGACTCTTAACCCATATGTATCTTTGATTTTTTTTTTCAGATGGAGACATCCAGTATGGTTTTTCTCGTAAGGGAGACCCCCAGCGAGGCCCAGAGAGAGAGAGCACGTGGCTGAGTTGGGGGTAAGTAGAGATCCCAGAAACCAACGCCACTAAAGGGCATCGGACTGGGTTGTGCACTGTCCATCCCACCCTAATGGTCACCAAGCAGGCTCCACTTTCATACTGGCCACACCAGAGTGTCCCATCACCCAGTATAGGGCTCTAACAATCAGGGCTCTAACAATCAAGGGCTCTAATGTCCCGGGCTCTATTACCCAGGGGCCTAAGCTGTTACGTCAGTGTTGGTTTTTTTGGGAGGAGAATTTTAAACTATGTACAGGTACACAAGCCTTTTATCGCGACGTTTGACAGCTTTCTGTGTCTTTCACTTTCACACACTTATTTGTGTTTTTTAGCAGCCCTTTTGTTTTTATTTTACAACACATATTTTTGTGTTATCTATCACTCACGGCACCCCCATTGTCTTTTTTCAACCTTAACTGTGCTTTCATTCAAAAAATACACCTTTTTGTGCTATATTACATCCCTCTTTTTTAGCTCACTACTGTACATTTTTTTGTGTATCACACATTTTAGAGCCAACTATATACAAATTCTATTTCCATGACTCTTAACCCTTATGTATCTTTTTTTGATTTTTTTTCAGATG
>NW_024875055.1:0-1538 GCF_018340385.1 Cyprinus carpio
TTGCAACAAAGCACATGTCACCAGAACTGCATGAGGTCATGAACATTGCTGTGAAAACTGTAAACTATATTAAGAAAAATGCACTCAACTCAAGGTGTTTTGCAGCTCTGTGTGAACGCGACTTGATGCTGATCATTTGCAGCCTCTTGTACCACAGTGAAATAAGGTGGCTTTCAAGAGGGTGTGTGCTTAATCGTCTTTTTGAACTGAGAAAAGAAGTGCACACATTTCTGGAAGAGCAACGCTCCCCTCTTGCTGAGCATTACACCGATGATCAATTCTGTGCAAAACTGGCTTACTTATCTGATATATTTGATCAGTTAAATCAGCTGAATGTATCAATGCAAGGCAGAAACAGCACAGTGTTTTTGGTTTCAGACAAAATTGAGGGATTCAAGAAAAACTCATTCTTTTGGAATAGAAGAGTCAAGGAGGGACGATTTGACATATTTCCACATCTGAGTGAAACTTTGGAAGCCTCTTCTCATGTGCACATTTCAAGTGTTATAACCCAGCACTTGTCTCAATTGTCTCAAAGTTTGCTGACTACTTCCCAGAGGACCCTCGACATGGAAAACCCTTTGATTTTTGACCCATTCTCTGTGGATCCTGCTTCAGAAGACATGGCTCTCTCCACTGTGTTGGAAAAACAAACTAATGGAACTATCAGCTGACAGTAGCCTAAAACTCAAACTCACTCAGGTTGACCTTGCTTCATTTTGTTACTGGCTGCAAGTGAATATCCTTCTCTGTCAAAGCCGGCAATCAAATTTCTCTATTGCCTTTCACCACCACACATACTTGGTATGAGTCAGGGTTCTCAACTGTGACTATCACAAAATCAAAAAGCAAGGAGCAAACTGAAAGCTACTTTTGAATGCTACCGTGTCAGTCTCTCACCCATTTCCCAAGACTTGATCTTATTATCTCCAAGAAGCAAGCCCAAGTGTCTCACTGAGGGTATGCAGAATATGCATTTTGTAGCAAGGTGTTCCAGCATATATGGTTTTTCTCATGTGAACTACTCCAAAAACCCACTCATGTAAAATATGTTAATGTGTTGTGATTTATTTAATGGTCCTAGACCTAGAGTGTTGATGAAAACTGTTATTGACATGTGACACACCTGTTAGACTTCCTCATTTTTGGGTGGGAAGGAGTATAAGTAACTTGTCCAGTTTTTCTCCAGATGAATTGTAAAAAAAAAAAAAAAAAGTATATACACACACACACACACACACACATATATATAATACATGTAACATTTACGTAATGCTTCAAGTTTGTTTAGTATGCAAGATTGTTTTAGACACATTCATATTGCCAATTGTATTCGATAAATTACACTTACAGTATGTAAATTGCAGTGAATGAACTTTGTTGAACATTTCTGCTAATGATTTGAGAGAATGTTCCCCTCTTGTGTGTATGACCTGATGTTACAGGCATGTTAGCCTGGATGTGGGGAAGTATTGTTAATTAATTTGTTAAAAGAGTGTTCCCCTTGTGTGTCTGACCCAGTCATGGCAATACGTATT
>NW_024875056.1:0-1761 GCF_018340385.1 Cyprinus carpio
AAAATCACATGCATTGTGCAAAGAATTGTGCAAAATAGGCAGATGCATATACTTTGAATGGATGCGAATGAAAGTAAAGAGATTCTGGTCAGGGTATTGTTACATTGTCATACATTTACTTAAATAGTCAATAAATAGGTCTGTTTATGTATTAGGTGGTAGATGGATGCATGAATGAAAGGCAGATATATAATAATAGTAAACAACACTGCATGAAATAAGCCATAATGTGTGTGTGTGTGTGTGTGTGTGTTTGTTTGTTTGTTTGTTTGTCTATTTATTTTTACCTCACACAATGTATGGTACTTGTCTACAGTGTTGGGGAAAGTTACTTTTAAAGGGAACCTCTTATGCCCCTTTTCACTTGATGTAAAATAAGTCTCTGATGTCCCTAGAGTGTGTATGTGCAGTTTTAACTCAAAATAGCTTACAGATTATTTTTAAAGCTTGTTAAAATTGCCACTTTTAGGGTATGAGTCAAAACGCGCCATTTTCGTGTCTTTCCCTTTAAATGCAAATAGACTGGAGCTCGAGGAGAAGAGGGCGGAGCTTCAAGAGCTCAAGCTCCGGCAAAACCAGTGTTTTCTTTGCAAATAAACACTCCACCATTAGTACAAGCCTGTTATCTTTATAGAAAACGCACTCGGTTTAAAAGTCAGTCATCTGATTGTACTGTGCATAAAACATGCACTTTATGAATTGGCTACGGTGACGGGGAGTGACGGTGCGATGAAAAAATAATTCATGGTACCATAGCCCCACTTGTGATTAAGGAGCTTGATCTCACTCCAGCTTTATACTGACCCTCATTCACAAAAAGCAGTCTGGTGTAAAATGATCTCGCTGGAGGCATAAATTCACTCTCAGTAGAGTTGAGGAGCATTTTCTTCAAAAAAACAAAAATTAATCCACCTCGTCTTCAGTGGCTCAGATTTCGAGTAAATGGAGAGAGCTATGTGGGATTCATATATCCAGCTACAGAACACCTAAAAACACTTGGGAGTGACATTCTCGCCAGTGCAGCAATGGCGACTGTATACTCACTCCGCTGTGAATCCCGGCCAGGGCGGTTCTAAGGTGTTAGAACGGCAGTGTCTGTCAACAACTTTTGTACGGTATTGTGGCTAATGTGATATCACATTAGCAGCAATGCTGAAAAAACAGGTAGCTGGGGAGACACTACTTATTACTTATGGGGATTTAAAAAAAAGGAATTGGTGGATTTTTTATCATTATAGGTGGTTGCGTACACACACACTGACAACACACATTTATGTCCAAACAACATGCAAAGTGAATTTTGCAGCACAGGTCCCCTTTTTAAAAAGTATTGCATTACAAATAAAAGAAGAGCCCTTAAAAGTAACTAATTAAGTTACATTAGCTACTTTTTATGTAATAGACGTAACGGTAAATTTTTATCCCAGGTGGACTTTAAAGTGACAGCGCGGGTTAATTATTCCCAAGCTATGACTGTGTGTTTATATTTATTCCACTATTATAACTACTATTCATTAATATTAATCAAACATCAAAAGAGACATTCAAAATCACACACTGCTTCTTCTTTGAAAGTGAAGAACTTCTTTTGTAGCTTTAAAAGGAAGCAAAAAAGTTTTAATTTCCAGTGAAGACTTACACTTTTTTTTTTACATTTGATAATTTCTGTAGTAGGCTTGTAAACTGAGAATTCGTATAAAAACATTAAAGCACAGCTTGTTTCTATTTTGTATCTTTTAGTATATTGTATTTGTCATTTGT
>NW_024875057.1:0-1954 GCF_018340385.1 Cyprinus carpio
TCAATTTTAAGCCAGTCTCTCCACTGAGCCAAATCTGTAATAAACAATACGCACACACACAAACTGAATTAGTCAACACTGTGCATAACAACAAGAAAACTGGTATAGCTACTTTTATTCCTTTGTGTGTTGAATATGGTGTTTTGTTCTGCATATTTTATTGCTGTGCTTAGTTCACTGTATAATTATCAATAAAACTTGCAGATTTTATTTAAATCAAAGTGGTGGATCCATCACTCCAGTTCTGAGGTATTTATACTGACTTCCTGTCTGTAAAAAGCATGTAAAAGCTTCAGCATGTATGCTAGATTTATAAAGCACTGAAAGTTTTAGGGCCTCTCAGCTCTGCTTTCTGTCCCCAGTGACAAAACCACATTTGGAGAATGAGGATTCAGTTTTTTGTATGGAACAAACTGCCAGAAGCGGAAAGACTTTACTATTTGCATCTAATAATTTCTATGAATTATTAATCTCTCACATTGCACTTATTACAGGGTAAGTTTAGAGGTATGTAAAATGCATAAAGTTGACCGAGGAATATGAGCTGGTACAAACATTTTTTATGCCTTCCACAGTCGATATAAAAACATTTAGACCACGTATCTTTGTGATTGCCATCGGGATATGAAGAGACTTTAAACCAACATAACACAAAGTGCTTTTGAACCAAATCCCTTGCCTTTGAGATAACCACAGAGATAGTGTACTCTACCCCTGCTATCTGCTATAATTTCATAATTCCCTACAAGATATCAAATGTAGAATGGCAACATGTCAAAGAGATAAATACAGATACTTTCAAAGCAAGAAAAAAAAAAAAACTAAAAATGTCCTTATTTCTGTTGTCTGTCTGTTGATTGTCAGTCGCTGTTCAGCTCGCGCCCTTCTCCTCCCGCGGCTTTTTGATCACGGTTTGCGCTTCAAAAAAAGCTCATGGCGCCATGTATTGTTTATCGATCTGCCGAATTTCTACCAACTCCAAGTCTCCCCGCTGTCAGTGGCCATGTCTCAGAAAATTGCCATCTACAGGTTGGGATATAATTGCATGTTTATTTCTAACAAAGCAAAAAAATCTAATCGGAAATGTACGCGGTGACAGCAAAAAATAATGCAAATGCGCTGAAATTCAGACCACAGATCGTTTTTGATTTCACTTCCTTCATACACAGCCTGTCCACTAGGATAAATCGTGGGGCCACAGATGCCACCAAATAACACTTATTGTGACAGGATTCGCGGAGTGGGCTACACATAGCTGCCTGACGACGAAGCTAACAGCGGCTACGCTTCAGGCTACTTATTGAACATGTCAAAGAAAAATGAAAACCAAAACCCGGTAAAACGCTGTTGACTTTGCCTACATGACGTGCAATATAATGTATCTCGCCAAGTTATTTTGCCAAAAAAACGACTTTAACAAAATTCTGGGTTAGTTGAGCTACACATAACCGGACTGTATCTGGTCTATAGTTAACCGAGACGGTGAAGATGACTTATTGCTTTCTGGGTAAGAAAGCAGAACTAGTAAGCTATGATGAAATATTTTTTCATGTTTAATAGAGGGGCAGAGATGATTTTAGCTGTATTGTTATTGTTTGTTGCTGTTCAAGTTGTTCTAACTTAAAATGATGCATTTAAATTGAACAAATTTATTTGCTGTCAACACATCAACTCATAATTGAGTAAAAAATTGCAAAATACAAAAACACACGTCTAAAGATCTGAACCGACACTTGAAGGTGTGATGTATAATAAATAACATTGATGGCATGGGATTGAGAAACAAATAGTTGCATTTCAATTCATCAGATTAAAACCACACGGGATTGTTTTTAATTTCATAACTTAATATGAAAATCGTATTATTGAACTCTGCATATTAACCCGTACAGTTCTAACATGCACTCCCCCACCATAGTGCAAGTCATGGTCAAAATGAGAAACCAAGATACAA
>NW_024875058.1:0-2257 GCF_018340385.1 Cyprinus carpio
ATATTTCTTCCTGAGGCTTTGAGCACTTTTCCTTTGGCTGGATCCACCACCATGATCGTGGAATGCTGGATGGGACCCAGATTTTTCTGCTGATAGATGCCATTGATAAAGGAGGCTGCAGGAGAAAATAACTTCATTATACCATAACAACATATTGTGTA
Source organism: Cyprinus carpio (assembly GCF_018340385.1). NCBI lineage: Eukaryota > Metazoa > Chordata > Actinopteri > Cypriniformes > Cyprinidae > Cyprinus > Cyprinus carpio. The sequence goes on from NW_024875058.1 coordinate 162, forward strand.
TTAGCAGCATCCCCCCTTTAGAGGAACAGTTCACCCAAAAATGAAAGCCTGTCATAATTTCCTTAGCCTATTGTTGTTTCAAACCTATATGAATTTCTTTCTACTCTTGAACACACACACACACACACACACACACACACACACACACACACACACACACACACACACACACACACACACACACACACAAAATACAAACTGAAGAGAATCTCTGCTCCTTTCCATACAATGAAAATAAATGTAGATCCAAATATGACAAAGAACCTCTACAAACTTAGCATAATCATAGCCCAAATTACATGTATTCCAAGTCCTCTGAAACCAAATGAAAGATCTGTGAAAGCCTGGAAATATAGATCTTCATTCATCTCTAAACACAAATGAAGATATTCAGAGGTCATATACAGTAGAGCATAACAATATGGTAAACGGCAGCTCAACTGTACTTTTCTGAAGCATAAAACAAACCTCTCATTGGTTCTTGTGGAAGCTCAAATGTGCTTCTGTGTGACATGCAAGAAAAAAATCTCACTGGGTTTCCCAAAGCTTCAAGGAGTTGTGGAGCTTCCACACCACAATATATCTGATGTGCTTTATACATGTATGTGTGACCTTAAATAAAGACCTAAATGGGGAAGTCTGTTCACTGCGTAAATCAAATCAAGATCTTCTTCTAGAAGACTTGTATTAAATAAAGCTCGGGATTCATATGGGATTATATTCACAATGTCTTTTTAAACTTTTTGGAGCTTGAAAATTTTTTTGTCTGCATGAACTTTCAATGGATGGAAATAATTGAGAATATTAAAAAACATATTTATTAGTATTTCAAGGATGAGAACGAAAGTGTTATGGGTTTTAGAATGGCTTAAAGCTAAAATTATGACAGTTTTCATTTTTGGGAGAACTATCCATTTCCAATTTACACAGTACACAGCGCACAATAAATAATACTTTCACCAGACAGTACACAGTTCAGAGTTAGACAATGACAACATCATGAGCAAAGTCAGTGTTCATTGAATGTCTAGACAGAGCCACCTCTACATCAGTTCATCACTTCCAAACTTTATCACCTGCACAAATTCTCTTTCTTTTTATCAGAGCCCTCTAGTGAGAATGCTTATATGTATGGAGGGGTTTATAGCATAACGCACTTGATCCCCATAATGCGATTCCTCTGTAGAAGATGCCCAGGTCACCTTAGAGTTGAGAGCCAGACTGACACCTGCCCCAGCTGCAGATCTGCCTCGGGCCAGTCTGACACCTCCACCAGATGAGCACTCATGCGCCACAAGACACACACACACACACACACACACACACACACACACACACACACACACACACACACACACACACACACACACACACACAGACCCTTAATAAGTCATGTATATAGTGAAATAATAACCAGACTGTGATTGATGCATCGTGCGCATTTTTACACGCTCTACATGCAACACACAACAGAAACATGCTGGAATGTAAACCATAATAAGTCAACCTGTACTCAACTCCCTGTATGTGCACACCTTTATGAGCTGAACTCTAGTGGGAAATGAGGAATTAATGTGGTTTGAGTGCTATATACTGTATGCTGTATGTTTGGAATTCCATGTCACCTCCTACAAAGTATATACTGTACATAGAACACTTCAATGTGATGACGGCGTGTAAGTAATGTCAAAGAAACATCTTTTTTATATACTGTAAGTTTAAAAGGCTCCTTCAGACTGCACGCATTATGCAGTGTAGCCCGATTGACAAAACAAATGGACTGGTGTGAACTAATTCCTGAAAAATCCTTATCTACTACTGAACTAAGCAGATCAATAACTAGTTCTCTGTGAAAAATGATGAATGTACTTTTGCCCAGCTTTAGATACCACAGCCTCATTTAGATGGGACTGGTTTTCCTTTTAAATAGAAGATTCAACATCTATAGACATTTGTCCCATCCCCAATCAACACACCTGTTTTTTTCATTTCTTTTTCCCTTCTATTTCACAGAACCTATGAAAAACTAGAGGAAAAAAAAAAACAAAAAAAAACCCTGAGCCAGCTGGATAAGATGTCTGGTCTGATATCCTGCA
>NW_024875059.1:0-2582 GCF_018340385.1 Cyprinus carpio
CTGCTGCCCATACCCTTGCCCAAAACCAAAGCCGAAGTTGTTCTGAGCGGGTTGGAGGGGAATGCCGGGGCCTTCAAAAGACGATGCAGTACTGGGGGACAGATAGCTCTTTAGCCGCGCTCTGCCACCCCATACATTGCTGTAGTAATCTGAGAGGGGGTTAGAGGGGGGCTGAAATGGGCGGTCCACGATCTGCCGATCTCTTCGTTGTATCGGGAAAGAAGGAAGGCCCCGGCAAGGAGGTGGTTGACTCGCCCAAGAAAAGCGTTCATCTAGCTTGCTTTTCTGCTGTTCTTTGTTTCTCGCGGGCCATCAAGACTTAACTTGGCCACCGCACGAGTCACCACCTCCAAGACTCCTCATACCTAGGCGAGTGGGGTGGCGAATCCCTGTCGACAGATTCCACATCAACCTCCTCGGAGGAAGAGAGGCGGAGTGTCGATCCCTCTCCCGGTTGGAAGGGCCGCAAAAGCGGCTTCCACTCCAAGATTGGGTCCGGTCGGCAGAAGGGAAGGAGAAGGGACGCCCCCCCCGCCTCCATTAACCCCCGTCAGTCCCTTGCAACCCCCACGTGGGGGCTGCCCACCTCCCCTCCCGAAGGGCCCCGGGACGCCGGGAGCTTTTGGGGGGGTTTGGGGGGGTTTGGGATGGTGGTTGGGCCCCCCCGAGAGCCACTGGGCTGTTGCCCAACCCAGGGTCCCCGCCAGGTGTGGTAGGACCCGCCGAAACGTAACGTGGGGGGGAATGGAGGGCCCGCCCGACAATTTGGCCTAATTTAAATTTTAAAATTACGGCTTCCAGACAAACTGAGACATTCACACCAGAGCGCTTGCTAAGACGCGAAGCTGATGCCAGCTGCGCAGCACGTGTTTTATAGCTTCCTGGTCGCTTACGTCACCCCGCCCCGGACTCACGCTCTTTCATTGGCTGATTACACACGATATTCAGAGTCCTCACCTAGACGCGTTCCCCAAGCGTTCCGACGCAGCTCGAGTTCCTGAAAGGCGCTGAAGCTGATGCCAGCTGCGCGTACGTGGTTATATAGCTTCCTGGTAAACCGTCACCCGCCCGTGGCGTCACGCTCTCATTGGGCTGATTACACATGATATTCAAGAGTCACTCCGCTCGACTGGCGTTCCCCCAAAGCGTTCGGCCTTGGCTCGAGAGTTCCCTGAAAGAGAGGAACTATAGAGAAATCCTAAAAAGCAACTAACACAACTCTCAGCAGCTATCACATCTACACCATTATGAATAATGTTTTTTGTATATTTTTGAGTGGAATGCTATGCTGTGGTCAGCAGAGAATGTGTAAGCAGCGGGTTAATAAAAGCTGTAATTAGCACCTGTGTGTCTGGACTGAAGGAATCCAGGATCTCTTTAGTTGAATAATTGATAACAAAGAGAAGAAAGCCTTGAAGAGGTGACCTGCCCATCTGGAGAGAATCTCCATTCACCCGCATACACATGAGACCACCTGAAAAGAGTCAACGTACCACTGGTTTACATTTTGCATCAGTATGTTTTTGAACATGTATTCACATTATAAATCAAAGGCCAAGTGAATTAACATTCACAAACTACAACCATATTTGACACAAAGTCCATTTTATTGCGAGTGACCCCTACATTAGACAAAGTGATCACAGGTATGGGATGATGTTCCACATTCAAGTTTATATGACAACATGATGATACGATAAATCAACAGTGATGTGTGCTCTGTAGAGAGATGTTATCCTGCTCTCTCTTCATGCCATACCTTGGGCGAGGCGGTATGCGATGGCAAACACTTCTCCTCCAAACTGGTCTTTCTTGATCTCCTTCACAAACTCGCCAGTATCTGCCATGAAGCACTGAATGCGTCCGTTATCTCGATCAGCCACACACAGCTCCGTTTTATCCGGCAGGAAGGCCAGGCTGTGCCGCGGGATCCAGAACGGGACACGCGCGCCGTTTTCTGTCTGAGGAGCCTGTGCCATCAGCAAAGAGCAAAATATATCACTAAATATCCAACCAGGGCTGAAACATCAACCAAGTGTTTATCCATCTCATGGACATTCTGCCAAACTGATTCAATCCTAATCAAACTGTATCATACCTAGCTGCAATATCAAATTATTTCTCATTGTAAAAGTAGTTTATCAATTGTATTCAATAATCTGAACTATTTATTATATATTAATATATATACAGAGATGGGGAGAGTACTTTTTTTTATGAATTGGTAATCAGTTACTGATTCAGATTTACCTGACAAATTTGTAGTCAGTGATATAAATCTAGTAGGATTACAATTTTTGGGTAACGTAATCTGATACTTTCTTTTGGATTACATTTAGATTACATTTTGTGCCTCTACCTTAGTTGATTCCACATATTTTGAAATAATTAGTTTAATCTTCTACTATTTTGAACTATAAAAAAGGAAGAGGGGGGGAGGGGAAACATATAGATTCCATACAAAATGAGATTTTAATTCACCAACAAGAGCCACAATACAGTAGCTAATTTTTCAAGTGCAATGTATGGACAGTTAATACTTACAAAATACTAACAAATGTACCCTTGCTTTATTGTTTTTG
>NW_024875060.1:0-2173 GCF_018340385.1 Cyprinus carpio
TTACTGCTAGTTATGATTGTTGGGTTTTTATTAAGTGTTAATATTCAGATATTTACGAAAAGAAAATAACTTTTTATACCTAATTCTGGGTAAAATGCGGACGACATTTTACCATCCCGTTTCATAACTCATTGATGGCATTTCCTCGATGGATGCATTACGGTGAAAGGAAAATTCTGCGACCACCCCACCCTGCCAAAACTCATTTTTCCTAGAAGGTAGCACCTACCCTCAACATCGATATTATTTTCATTTTTGGCACCTCAAAATTGGTTGTACATTACGCATGGTCAGCACCGTGTCACTTTTGAAATTGGCGAAAGTGCAATTTTTTACATATTGCATTACCATTTTTTTGGCATATTACATTTAAAATGTTAATTTTGCTACCCATATGCTTTCCTAATGCTCCTTAAGGCCCTGAGTCATCGTGAGTAAAACAGCCCCACCTTTAACGGCGCACATTCGTTTTAATTTTTGTTTTTCAACAGATGACAAGTTGGGGTATTTGATGAAGGGTAGAAGCATGGTGGAGCTCGCGCAGATGTTTCCTTTGGAAAACGGATCCAGCGAGAAAAACGGACTCCTGAGGCGCACGTTTGCTTTATTATAAGGGCGATAACTGGATTCAGCTGTGACACCAAGACGTGTTCCCCTCCTAACTGGGGGAATTCCTGTGGCGTTTCTAGAAAGGCGCAATCTTGGTGGCGTGGATTCTCGGCAGAAAAAGGGAGCATGGAGTGGGGTGTGATTCTTCCGGAAGAAGTTACCTGTGTATCAGGCGATCTTGATACTTCGGAACCCCTGGAGGATCTTAAAACCACTCTCGGACAAGAGAGTTATAAACTGGATTACTGAAGAGATATATAACGAGGACGGCACAGCCCAAAACCATTTAATAGATAGGCTGAAGAATCATTAATGATAACGTTACTGAAAGAGCATTTGTAACTTTGAAAAAAGAACCTTTACAGAATGGGATGAGAGTTTTATTATAACCTTTCCTTTTTATTATTCTTATTACTATATATCCATCAGTTAATCAGATTGAGTATATGTTCTGCAACATAGACCCGAGTCTATAGTGTAATGATCAATTCTATTCTATAATTAACTCAAGATCAAGGACTTGTTTTATCTTTCGATTATATTAGGCAACTGATGTAATTTCCAGCATTTTGTGCATGCGGACTGCAATAAACATCCATTCAAAAAGGCAAAATGTGGTTTTATTTGGAAAATGAATACTTTTAAGAAGAATATGAATCAAACATTCTTTTTTTCAGTGTGGTTTCATATTAGGAACCAGTGTTAAACACATAAGATGTTCATGTGCGCCGTGTACTTTTTCTGCAACCGTGATCCTAGCTTTCAGGAGCTATATGATCATGTGGTGCCTTGTATGATCTCACAAATCTTGTCTGAATCGGCTCGCAGGGCTGCGCTTGTGTGGGTCGCGATTTCTAGAGCCGCCCTGATAGTCCTGAAGACTCCAAAATAAAATCATCATCAAAGAGAACCAGAGTTGTGTGGAAGTTCACAAATCGTAAATGACAGTGTCTTTAAAATCCTTTTTTAGTCTGAATTACATTTGTAACAACAAGAATGTGAATTGTGAATTCACATGTAACTTGTAGATTATGAACAAGAATGCAGAATTGTTTCAAATGTAACTTTTAGATTATGAACAGTGGCCAAATAACTCAGAATCATACAGGCCATTGAAATTCTAACTCAAGAATGTCATATTTTTATAACAGTGGATTTCAGCAGTGCAAGATTTCTCTATACAATATTACTCTGTATTTATAAGACTGCAGAGGTTGATGTGTTTTTGCATGAAAGCAGAATAACTGATGATCCTGCACCTTCCACATAAAGCTCAAGCCTTCACAGAATGCTGTTCCACAAATTTCACGTGAGCCTTCAGTCGAGCCAGAGAAAGCGTTTGCAGCTAATCGCAGGCTTCAGTAACTCAAGGGCCTGTGAAAGTTCACGCAGGTTAATGTGGGAGAGAGAATCAGTGCGCTTCCACAGAAACACTGAAAACTTAATCTGAGAGCTGTCCTCAATGGCTTTGTGGAGATTTCTCAGTTTGAGATGACAGGCCGCCGTTAGAAAAAACAGCCGGATCTTCCGGTTGAGTTTTATGGCGAGATTATAAAAAGCGTTG
>NW_024875061.1:0-2631 GCF_018340385.1 Cyprinus carpio
AGTGGTGGGTCCCTTTTTTGGGGACTCAGGCCATCTGAAGTTAAAACTCTTAGCAGAGGATGGTCAATCCATCGACCTCTGGGTTATGGGCCAGACAGCGCGCGCATCTGCTGTAAACCACTGCAGTGGGATAGATTATCCAACCACAATCCTGGGATTACGCTCCAGGCACACTGGGCTGCTATGCAGCACTAACTTGCCTTTAATTTCCATCTTATCAGGAGACTTAAAACACCTACACCAGCTCTTGATGAGACTACTATGGAGGCCAGTGTGCATTTCCTTTAGGCACTGGGCATGCTTCAGAAGTTAAAACTCTGCCTTAGATGTTTCATCCTTATCAGGAGCTTTAAATACGGGCCAGCACGCTTCCGATGCCACTGCTGTAAGTGATCGATTGGATCTACACAATCGCTGAGCCAGTGCTCCTTTCCTTTAGGGCATTTGCAGCGCTACTGCCATGTTAATTTAATCTTACAGAGATGGTTTTAAAATCCACAGCCACTCTGCTGTAAGCCACCCCAGATGGGACTCGGGCCACAATCCCTGGCTTAGGAGGCCAGGTACTTGCCATCCATTGGGCCATGGGGCTGGTGGGCAAACCGACAACTCACCCTTTTAATTCTGCATCTCGACTGGGAGCCTTTAAATACACCAAGTCTTCTAGATGAATGACAAAAAAAAGAAGGGACAAGACGTTTTCGCAGCCAGGCTTGGGATGCTGCCCCTTTGTGTGGAGACTCCAGGCATGTCTAGGAGATTAAAGGAACAGCTTGTAGAGGAGGTTTCCATCCATCAACCCTCCTAGGTTGCATAGGCCCAGGACTCTTCTGCTGCGCCACTCTACTGCTGAATCCAATCCTGCTGGGACTTGAACCCTGAATCCCTGGCTTCTGAAGGCCAGTGCTTGCTTATCCATAAGGCCACTGGGGCTAGGAGTGCAGCAGCTAACTTGCCCTTTTAATTCTATATCTTATACAGGAGGCCCTTTAAAATACACACACATTAGCAGAGGATGGTTTTAGATCCATCGACCTCTGGGTTATGGGCCCCAGCTGCAGCTTCCGCTAAGCCACTCTGCTGTAAGTGATCCCAGATAGGACTCTAACACACAATCCCTGGCCCAGAACGCCAGTGCCTTTTCCATTAGGCCACTGGGGCTGTTTTGTGGCAGCTAACTTGCCCTTTTAATTCCACATCTTGTTCAGGAGGCCTTTAAAATACAAAACACAGAGTCTTCTGGATGAACAACTATGAGAGGACCAAGCTTTTCACGACCAGACAGTGGATGTTGCCCCTTTTTTGGGGACTCAGGCGCATCTAGAAGTTCAAAAAAACTCTTAGCAGAGGATGGTTTCAATCCATCGACCTCTGGGTTATGGGCCCAGCACACTTGCGCTGCCCACTCTGCTGTACCACTGCAGGTGGGACCGCGAAAACCATACCGCCGAGGCCGGAGGCCAAGGGGATTTACCCATTAGGCCACTGGGGCTGCTATGCAGTGTTAACTTGCCCCTTTAATTCTCCATCTTAATCAGGAGACATTTTAAAACAACTTCATACAGCCTTCTTGATGAATCGACTAATATGAGGAGGACTGAGCATGTGACTCTTTGTTAAGCACTCAGGCGCTTCTAGAAGTTTATAAAAACCCTCTGTAGGCAGAGGATGGTTCGCATCCATCAAGCTCCTTTTCCCCTGATTCAGCACGCGTCCGGGCTGCGCCACTCTGCTGTAAGTGGTCTCAGATTTGACCCTTACACACAACTTGCGCTTTCTCTTGGAACGCCTAGTGTATTTCTTTCTTTTTAGGCTGTTGGGCTATTATGCAGCAGCCAACTTTGGTTTTTAGTTTAAGGCACGCGCCTCAAAGGTGTCTTAGCAGAGGATGGTTTCGATCCATCGCACTCTGGGTTATGGGGTCTAGCACGCCTCACAAGCCCACTCTGCTGTAAGTGATCCCTGATTGGATTCTGTAACACGCAATCCTGGCTTAGAAAGCATCAGTGCCTTTTCGATTAGGCCACTGGGGCTGTTTTGTGGCTTAGTAACTTGCCCTTTTAATTCTACATCTTGTTTGAGGCCTTTAAATACAAACACAGATTCTTCTGGATGAACAACTACTATGGGGAGGACCAAGCTTTTCACGACCAGTTTGTTGAAGTTTGCCCCTTTTTGGGGACTCAGGCGCGTCTAGAAGTTAAAAAACTCTTAGCAGAGGATGGTTTTGATCCATCGACCTCTGGGTTATGGGCCCAGCTGCGCTTCAGCTAAGCCACTCTGCTGTAAACCACCCCAGATGGGACTCGAACCCACAATCCTGGCTTAGGAGGCCAGTGCCTTATCCATTAGGCCACTGGGGCTGTTAGGCAGTAAGGCAACTGCCCTTTTAATTCTGCATCTCATTCCAGGAGGCCTTTAAAATACACACACCAAGTCTTCTAGATGAATGACAAAAAGAGAGGACAAAAGATTTTCATGACCAGGCTTTGGATGCTGCTTGCTTATTGGAGACTCAGGCATGTCTGGAAGTTAAAGAAGAAACAGCAGAGAGGTTTCCATCCATCCCAACCTCTGGGTTATGGGCCCCAGGACTCTTCTGCTTCGCCACTCTGCTGCTGTAAATCAATC
>NW_024875062.1:0-1614 GCF_018340385.1 Cyprinus carpio
ATTACGTTATTGGTATGATCGCCTCAGAAGTGCTGGAAGTAAGTAGGATAAACAAAAAAATAAACATAAAGTAAGTCTGTGTTGCACGCTGGCTCTCAACACGCCATTAAGCAGGCGCCACAAGGCTGTGAGACCTATTGCTTTAAACCACTGAAGCACGCATCTACACCGATTCAGACACAGATCTCTGGATTGTAACACAGGACTCTCGGGCGCTACATCAGGCAGCTGCTGAATCAAGGAAATGTGACCGCTTTAACTTGTGACCTGTAAGCTTACCGGATATGAAAATAAACCATCAGCAGAACGCTTGACTACATTTTATGAGTTTGAGGATGTTAAAGAACATTTAACGACGGCTCAGACAACTGCAAATCTAGAGTTACTGTGGTTTAATTATAAACGCCATCGCTAACTTATATTTACCAGTAGTAAAACATGGTCTGCTTTCTAGAGGTAAAGGATGTAAAAACATCGATGAATGTAATAATCATTAGTTTCCACTTATTTCTCAGAGCATTACTTTTTAAAAAAGCGACTTGATTTGAATGAAGCGTATAAGATTATGCTTATAAGATTCTGCTTCAGAAAAAGGTACAACGTATTACATTTATATATACAGATTTTTATTACAGAAATAAAGTTAATATTTTCAAATACTTGTATAATCAAATAAAATACCTTAAAGTGCACGCAGATAACAAGTCAACACGCTTATAAAGAGCAATGTTTATAATACAGTATTTCAGCTAGCAGAATCTTATACGGCTATTAATTTCCATTCAAATCAAATCAATGCTATAAGTAAAGTAATGCTAACAGAAAATAAGTGGAAACAATGTTGTTACATATCTATGTGATGACACATCAGCAGCCTCTAAAGAAAATAGACCATGTTTTACTATGGTAAATATAAGCTAACGATAGCGCTTATATTAAAAACCACAGTAGCTACAGATTTGCAGTTGTCCTCCTCCTCCTGAGCCGTGATTAAATCGTTCTTAACATCATAAACCATAAAATGTAGCCAGCGCTTGCTATGGTTTATTTTCTATACAGGTAAACACAGGTCACAAGTTAACACGGTATTTCCTTTTGATTTAGCTGCACAATGACGCCGAGTACTGTCTTACATCCAGAGATCTGTAACTGAATCAGTGTAGATCATAGCTCGTGGTTTATAACTGCTGTTCAGCGCGCCAAGGCCTTTTTTAACGCAAGTTCAAACCCGTACAAATACAGACTTAATCATGTTTATTTTTGTTTATCCCATTTATCAGCCGCTACGGCTTATCATACCAATAACTGTAACTTTTACAAGAATATCAAAATCATGCAAGAGCCAGTTTGTGCTATTAGAAAGCTTAATAGCACGCCATTTGTGCTTTAAGAATCGGCGAATGGGCTAAGCGCCTGCTCCATCACATCTGAGCGGAGACTCGAATCCAGGAAGTTGGTCACCAGATAACACGGTAAACCAGTTAAACCGTAACACCGTTACAAATATTTTAACTGACCCCTTGTTTCCATGACGACGCGTCATGATTTCCCGGGGACACCCCCGGCCACAATAACCCTTTCTAGATGTATCGCTATAGCAATACGTAACCCCAT
>NW_024875063.1:0-1883 GCF_018340385.1 Cyprinus carpio
ACACACACACACACAGTAATATAACCGTCTGGTCACACACAACACACACACACACACACACACACACACACACACACCTGTAATATAACCGTCTGGTCAGCAACACAGCAGTGATTTACTCAGGGTAATAATGCATGCCAAATAACCCAGGCCTCAGCTAAACACCAAATTATTGACTTAAGTTCTTGATGATGAATTGTACATTTGGTAACATTTGAAAAGCACATTTACTGAATAACAAGAAAAGCAATATATACCTATTAGTTTCTAACTTAAGAAACAGGGCTTGCACTTTATTTTAGTATGTGCACACACTCACCAAATAGAAAGCTAGTACCTGGCCATTACTGGCTATCATTAAAGAATAATAGTATGTAACGCAGAACAGAAACTGTAAAAATAAAGTGCTTCTGAAATCATCAAACATCAAACACTTCCACCATTGGTCTGTTAGGCTACTACAGTTTCATTTAAAGGATATTGATCTCATGACTCGCATGACTTCTAGCTTAGACATTTATTTTTTGTATGTACTAAATAACGGTATAAATATAATTCTTGAACTATACAAAGAAAAAACATTATTGGTTTTATATTAATGAAATGTTTGTGGTATTGGTTTTATCTATTATTCCGCTGTCATGCCATCAAAGAATCATTTGTCCTCCAAAGAACCTTTCAGGAAACTGTTCTTGAAATAAGCATTGTGAAAAGAACATTTTATTCATCTGAAAGAACTTTTTAAGAAGCTTCTGTCTGATGAAATGCTTCCATGGATGTTAAAGGTTCTTCCATGATACCATCAATGGTCTTTATTTTGGTAATCAGTATTTAGATCACTCCAGATGTTCGTACAGAAGCGCCTCAGTGATGATGGCGTATATTTGTAGGCCAGCCGTACAGGACTCTGTGAGCAAAGCTAAACTGCCTTCAGCTCGCGTGTGTTAATGAAGTTATCACACTGATCAAGCGCTTCCTTACTGATAACTGATTCTGCTGGTTCCAAGCGATCGCATCCACCTTCAGTGATCAGGACCTGGGAGAGGACATCAATCCTGACAGTAATGAGCGTTATTATAAACTAGTCACTCTGTGTGATGTGCATCATAAAACACTCAAATGATAATAAAACTTACTTCAGGATTGAGTTTTTTTCTATAGCTTTGCTTTGAAGAAACCTCAAAATGTTTGGCTTTCTAGCTAAAATTGCAGTGGCAAAATTGTATTGAATAAAAGATTCAATAATGCGTTCACTGAACTGTTCTTTAGACCAGAGTTTCCCAACCTTTTTTTGATCAGTTAAAAATCCCATGGCACACCATCACTAAGCTACTGGGGAAATATAGGAGAAAAAAGCTATTTTTTAACAATTAAACGCTGTGCTGTCCAGAGTAGGTATTGTGGTTTTATATATAACCAGACACTAAAAATCTTAACATTATCTGGAAAATCATGCTCAAATAGGGGGTTGAGTTTCCTGACCATTAATTTTATCATCACCAGGTTATAAAGTTTATTGTAGCTTTAAGGGGATGCTCTAGATTTTCTTTGTTTAACACATTTGGCCAAAACTCTCATGATATAAAAAGATGAACTGCCACACATTCACATACATACATACATAGCTGATATTAGCCATAACCTAACATTCTCCGCTTCTTCAAACACACAAAAAAAAACATCAACCTTTATAGACACAGTGTTTCTGGGAGCAAAGAAAAACTATGTACTTATTCATACATCAGTCCTTTTATTTTACCACTGCACTGGATACAGAAAAGAAAGATGCACAAACACACTTTACAGTCCAAACACAGACAGACAGAAGTTAGACAACAACAGATGGAGTACTGAAGATGAAGACAGACAGTACTGTGTGTGTT
>NW_024875064.1:0-2423 GCF_018340385.1 Cyprinus carpio
ACAGCTCAGCAAGTATATGACTCAAAAACACACAACGCCAAGATCTAAAAAGCAAAGGATGTCCCCTAACCAACTCAGCCCCAAAGCTACCTACCTAAACTAAAACCTTTCTTCATGCAGTTACCGGGCGGTGGGCATTTAAGCACCAACGCCCGATGGACAGGACAAGCAACCAGAACCTGGCGACTCGCCCCAGACCACTGGATGTGCTACCGAGACAATTGCTCTAACCGCCTTCACCACAACACTACAAAACCCAGCCCAAAAAAAAAAAAAAAAAATCCAAAAGAGCAACGCCGCTACACCTAACAGGGACAACGATTTGACAGCCCCATGAATACTCAGTAACACAGTCATACACTTATTTACCTGAATTGTTGGCGCGCACCAAAGTCGAGAAAAGAGAGAGAGAGAGAGAGAGAGAGAGAAAAAAAACCAAACTCACCGCACAATAAAGTTTCAACTGCGCCCGCTTCAAACAAAGCCACTTTGCTCAGCCTCAGGATTCCAACACCCGGATCGGAAGCCAGTCAATGAATCCTCAACATCAGCTTATCGCACAGTAAGGACGACACACTACACAATATTCTGACCCGACCTCGCAAAACAAAACCAGAAACAATACAACACCCTACTCCATAACCCTAATAAAAATAACAATTAAGCCGATATAACGGATCAAACCATCCGGATTCCAGCCCCCACTTTACCGCGACCTGGCTCTAAAGCCATGCGACAAAACTAAAAGGACGGCAGTTTTAACTGGCCAAAATGAAATTTATTAACTGAACAAAAAACACCATCAAGCAACAACCAACATAACATAATACAACAGTGACTTGTGAGAACCAGTAAAGTCCGTAGAATGAATGTATGTTTGGATGAATGGACCGTATACCGCTGGGTGTGTTGTATGAACAAAAACAATTAGTGCACGGGAGAGAAGGGCTCTCCTTCACAAAGAGAGAAAGTGGCAGGCTTGAGAAGGCGTAAAACACCTGGGCCCAGGTGCGTTCCCTGCAATCTCGCTTGACAAATGATAGCCACGTTTCTGCAAACAGAGAACATATTATATTACAAGGAAACAGTCCTGACTAACAGGCTGAATGCTATCTTTACATTGATTCTCTAACATTGTAACTCATTCGCTTAGATCTTCTTATTTGGCGCTTGTGCAACGAAAGTATTGCGATTTCCAGGAGGTCAGACGGAAAGAAAAGAATTCAGGATATGGCTTAATGTGACGCATTAAACTTCAAAGCATACGGCGATTTTATTGATTAAATATGAGTGCTACAGTCAGATGCTGTGCTGCTTTGTGTACTCGCCGCTACCGGGAAACCGCTTATATTTCTTGACTCGGCCTGACAGCTTCATTCTGCTGACAGAGAGAATGAATTTTACATTTCCAATAAGCCCATCTGCTGCTTTTGTTAAGACCAATGTGAAAAATCAACCCATGTTTTTATGCAAGCAAACACACAGAGTCGTGTAAATGATCTGGTGGATCAACAAGAAGATAATGCATTATAAAAATCAAACAATTAAGCATCTACAGTAAAATATATATTTATATGTTATTTCATTAATATAATACTAATTGTTAATAAATGTTTAAATGAATATAATAATTGATACTTTTGACTCCATTTTCTTAAAAAATACTTTTAAAAAACTAAAAAAATAAACAAAACTTTTTTTTTCTCTTTTTTTTTTTTGTGAAAAAACCTGTGACTGAACTCGTATATATCATGCTTTTTTACAGTCATTGTAATGTGAACAACATGAGTACCCTCATGTTGTTCCAAAACCAGAAACTCAAGTGGTTCCTGTACTTCTTAAGAGAAGTTCCATATCACCTAACATCAGTGGCAATCCTCTGTTTCCAGTGTATTTTGTAAGGTAATCAAAGTGCAGCAGGTTGTATGGGCAAAACTGACTTTTATTGTATTTCATGGTGCTTTTTTGTTCATTTTGCGGAACAGCTGTTAAGCACCTAATGTGTTCATTGTACAAAAGTGCAACATGAACATACTGCTTAACATCTCTTTTCATGTTCCAAAGAGATAAAAAACCTTGGTTTGGAAAGTCAAGGTTTAGAATGACATGAGGGGGGAGTAAATTATGTCATAACATTCTTTTGGGTGAACTATCTGATTAAAGTTATAAGGTTGCTAAATTTTTTTTAAATTGTCATCTTATGAAGAAAACTAATCAACGAATAATGTAATCAAAAAATAAAACAAAATGTTTACATTTAATAAATGCCAAGTTCTGGTCATGAAACTCTAGATGGTGCAGGCTGATGGTCCTTACTGATGATGATATTCTTAGCATTAAACTAATTTGGCACAAGCTGATTGGTTCATGTTGCATTCGGCCAGCCAATGAGCTTGCTGCTTTACATTTAAATGACTGATTAG
>NW_024875065.1:0-1388 GCF_018340385.1 Cyprinus carpio
ACCAATTACATTTGATAAAACAATAAAAACACAAATTTATAGCCTTTTAAAAAGTCATCTGTTGTGCAAAACCGGGGGTGAGTCCTTATCAAGTCATTTATCACCCCGCCTCCAGAACAGGCACGTGAGATGCTTCTTATGGGCTCATGGAGATCCCTCTCCTCCGCCCGCTGGCCCGCTTGTTCCCCGTGAGCCAGACTGGTGAGGGTGCATCTACCGGCTGTCAGGGCTGTTTACGGCCGACCCCTTCCTGGGTATGCACTCCCCGCCCCCGGGTCCAATATCGCCGTCCGTACCCTGCAGCATTGATGTTACCTTTAGCCTCGCATGCATGGAGGGTTACCGAACGCCTCCCCACCAGCAGGTTTCTGGTGGCCCAGATGGCATCCTTGATGGCGCTGGAGGGTGAGCCAGAGCCGCAGGTGAATTCCTGTGCCATCATGTTCCTTCAAGCCCGGCCCACCCCAAAGGATGGCGAGCTGGCACCGAACTGGGCCCCACCACAGGTAGGCCACCCCGGGAAATACAGCGGGACCGGGTCTTGGCCCACAGGTCAGCGCTGCAAGCAAGAGCCGCACTCCCAGAGCGGGTGGTGGACGGGTCTCCTGGGAATTGCAGCCGGACCGAGGGCAGATGGGGTTTTTGGCAATGCCTCTGGAGTGCATAACCGCTCTGACCGGGAGGGATCTCATGAGCCACCATCTACGATAAATCGCATGTGCCTGTTTTGAGAAGCGGGGTGGGCAGCGTTCCTCCAAACTTGTTTGGCCTCACCCAGTGAGGCCTGGAACTGGACTCACTGCCCCGGTCCTGCACAAGAGAGACGAGATGCTTGTGGTTAAGTTAAATGGTGACATCTTGCTGTTCTAAAAAGGTATTTCTTTAAAAACTTTTTATAAAACTATGTTCTTTAGACAGGTTAAAAGACACAGGTTTTTTTTAAATTCACGGGTAAAATCTTAAGAGTCCTTAGATAAGACCCCATCCAAAAATAGCGTGTCATGGCTGCACGTCCTTGTTAGCGTTTGGATGGGGTCACAAAAAATCGTTTCTTTAAAAACCCAAATCCAGTCTCCTGTTCCCACGTCCCCCCACGGCCCGAAGAGCTGGGCCGCGGACTTGTTTCTATTGAGTTTGGCGCCCCCAGCCCGACCGTACCAGTCAGTCAAATCCAGTGCTCTTCGTAAGGATAAAATTTTCCGTGCTTAAAAGAGTTTACGGGCGTCCATGTATTTAAAACCAGGTTTTTCCCGCCGTCCCCACCCCTCCCCCGGAAATCCAGCCTTTTTTCCTTTTCCCTTTTCCAAATCTTGCCAGTCTCGATGCAAAAACCCCATACATAATAAGGATATAAAGGACTCCCTGACTGACCCACTTTGTATGTTCAC
>NW_024875066.1:0-2129 GCF_018340385.1 Cyprinus carpio
CACTTCAGCGGCTTTGGGAGTGAACTCTAATCAAGTCAAAGAAAACATTATTTCTACACCAAATGTGAATGTGTCCCAGCTGATTTGTAATACTTTTTAGACACTTTTGGTTATTATACAATTTGTAAGAATCTGTTTGTTTCCGTAATAAAATTATTTGTCAAGATAGGCCTTAATTTACGTAAATAATAGTGGAAGTGGCTTTAATTCCAATTAAACACTACATATCAGTTAATTTCAAAGACAATATTGGTCATGCATATGTTTGTTAAATCCTTTTTTTTTTTTTTTTTTTTTTTGATGAGAATGTCAATTAAGGATCAAAATCATGATAATTGATCATTAATATAATACTACAAATACATACTGTAAATAATTGTCGCAGTATTCTGGTTGACACATCATCGCATAGTAGATGATGGTTTATTACCTGTTTAACATTTTACCTGAAGGACCACAGTATCAAACTCTCTGCCTCTCTACACTCGTACAACTGAATGTGAGAAAACACACAATAAACAAAATCTGAAATTAATGTGACTGACAGAAGTATTATTTTTTAACTGTCATAGATATTGTGATAATATTGTTTTCTCATAATTTCTTTTGGCCACAGTTCTAAATGAAAATGCCGTATACCTAAAAAGCAGACATTCATTAATGAATAGTATGAAATAGTTAGACTCAACCACGTCCTCCTAAAATACCTCGTTCTAACACGCCCCACATGTATTACGTCACGTCCGCGTGTGGGAAGATTTGCATAACATGCACCTCCACGCAAAGAAAGAAGGTCTAACTTTTATTCTCTCTGTTCCATGGCACCATATATCGTGGAGTCGCTGTGTGTTTCATTGTTAACGCGAAGGCAACCGTGTTTAGGTCTTCCAAATGATGAGGGACACAACTAGAAACTTCAGGGGATAAGTTGAATTCAAACACTGTTCGCAGAACAGTCCAACCCTAAGTATTCAGATGTGTGGGCAGTGTATTTTAAGCAGAGGGACTAGTTTCCTGTGAGATTAGACTACAATACCGGTGTATGTTTCTATAAAGTGGGGCAGTTCCCAACTTCTTTGCAAGGACAGTCTGGTGCTTCTGACTCACAGACTGTAAGTACTTTTGCATATTTAAAGACTGTGCCACTGATGATTCAAACGTGAGTTTTAAGCAGTGTAGAGTAGCACTTGTTGTTTGTTGTTTCTCCGATCACAAATGCAGACATGGTTTTATGTTAATGCCGAGCTGCATGACACGCAACATGAAAAAAAGACATTAATAAGTCATTATAATCAGGAGTTATGTCCCTAACTGATATGCATAGGCAAATGCCTCTGTTTGTTAGGGGTTTTATTGGTTTTGTTCTCGTCGTGGCTGGGACATCGCATCACAGTAGTATGTCATAGGGGGCGTAACATTTCCACTCACGCGACTGGGGGCATAGATCGCGCCAAACACAATGCACCGGATATACTGGTTATATGTGAAAATAATTGCTTTTTCATAACGCTGACTTTTTGTAAAAATGTGCATATAACGATTTCAGAAGGTGTGTAGGTGGTGGGGGGTATAGAGGAGAACACAATAATATAATTTGGCATGAAAATGTAATGTTCTTTTTACCTTTAAACTGCATGTCACCTTGTATTTACACTAATTACACAAAAATAATGTTCTTTTAGTCTTCTATTGAACCCTAGTGGTTAACAATGTTGTGTGTGTAATATCCCAATGGGGAGGGGGTGGTAGGGTAGGCGGGGGATGTAAATCTATGAGGGTGAAAAGTTATGCTTGTATTGCCACATGAGCGGTGCTATGCCTGGAAGTTAACCTGAAAGTGAAAGTTAGATTTTACAGATTTTTGCTATCCTAATTACAATAAAAAAACAACAATGCCACCAATCTGTCCGAGAATTAATGTGTTGTTAAGAAGGTAAGTTAGGTTATGTAATTGTAATAATAAAATGATTGAAAATTACTACTGTTCAAACCCCATGGTAGAATTTATAATTGTATATAGCGTCTAATGAGGTTTGTTTTACCCTAAAATGTTTATGATGCCATAAATTAATTTACACGTGGATTTCTCCACCTATATGAAACATATGTTAATCATAATAGAACTTCTG
>NW_024875067.1:0-2116 GCF_018340385.1 Cyprinus carpio
ACAATCACAATGTTGAAAAAGCATTTTAAGCAACAATGTTTGATTTAAACTGTAAATAATGGATAAATGCTGTGTTTGTGGTAAACATGGATCCGAGTAGACCTCTGTGTGAAAGCACAGTCCATGCTGCTTCTGTACCACATGGACTACATACACACTGCAGACGGAGTATGTGTGAACCTCTCATACAGCTCGACACACTGCAATCAGGCTTTGTGCTGCGTAAACTATTGTGCAACAACTACATGATTTTTTAAAAAACAAATACACAGTGCATGATCAAACATTAAGGTGAGATAAAATATATATTTTTGAAAAAAAAATGTCCCCTCCACCCCTAAATGAAAAAAAAATAAAACAAAACAAAAAAAAATCCTATCACAAGAGTCACCTAAGAGAGAGGAAATCATTTTCAGAAATGAAATTCAGGCCATGAATAAATTTCTAAAAATCTTGATTGGATCATCACTATAAATAATTCTACATGGTAAAAAGAAGGCTTTTAAAAAGATGGGTATCGGGCAGAAACTGCTTTCTGTGATCGGAGCTCCCTAATTATAGACAGCCTCAATCTCATCTCAGCACATTGAATTAATGCCTGCCACAATTTAGTATCATTTCATCTAGATATAAACATTTTGTAGATTGTCAAAACACATTTGAGGTTGATATAATCTTGTCACAATCTTGACCCCCAAGAATTGGCACAGAATTTGAGGCTTAAATGTAATGCTATAATTCTAAAATAACTTTCAGATGATTCTCTTTACTTAGATTCAGCTTTGTCTGTCAGCAGTTATTCAGCTAAATTGCCAAAACATAGTGTTAGAACGAGTTTGTATTTATTGTTACAAAGTTTTTAAAACAATAAATTTAGTTATTTAAGTTTAAAAATATAAATATTAATAAGAATGTTATAAGAGGTAATTTATTTGGGGGCTCTTTTAAAAGAATAAATAAGAGGCTATCTTACCCCCTGTGATGCTAGTTTCTGTATTTAGTTGTCATAGCACACAAATGTTATATTATTATATTTCTTTTCCCAGTTGAGTATATACACATACATAATTTTTTACAATATTTATATTACATGCTATTTATTTTGTTTTTTGAAATTGAATTACTAATGTATACAAGGACAACAGTGTGTGAGGGCAGTTCAGCTCAATACTACGGGAATCAGATGGAGTCGGTCCGGTCCACGATGTGATTAAAAAATGATTCACAATTTTGAATCAAATTTCAATTTCTTGTATGATTAGATTTGATTCTAGTTTACTGTTTTGTGCTACTTTTCCTATTTGACTGCAGTAGACAGTTAAATAGATCTTGAAGAAAAAAAAACTCACTGAATTAAATGTGAAGCTTGAAGCTAGTTTTTTATCTTTAGGGTCGACTATTTTAATGACTAACCCAATGAAAGCAGCTCTCAGACATACAGAAAAAATAACTTGTAACAAAAATACAACTCCTGTATATCATAATAAAAAAAAACTTAGCAAATGATAAACTGGTGAATGAAATAAATAAACGTAGACGAAATACCTATATGTATTAAAATGTAACACAAATGAAATAAACTTGTTTTCCACCGGATGTGGGAGCCTACGGTTATGTGAGGTGCGCTGTTGTATTTGTGTCGTTCAGCTGTTTGGTCGCATCATGCCAGAACACTGCATGGGGGAATGCGTGCATCCTGCCCCGTGATTATTTTATAGATGTGATTTATGCGTAGCTTGTCAGGTAGGTCTATTCTATAACGTCTACTGTGTACGGTAATGCTGGCTCGTCTGAAAGCAGCTGATTTGGTGTGGTATTTACGTACTAATCACAGAACCGGGTACTGAACATATACACGACATGACTATCACGCATGTGATTTACCGATGGCAGCCTAATTATTACATTAAAAACATATAGTAATTAATTAAAGTTCTGTTGTTAATTGTAACCTTTTAGTAAAGTATAAAAGGGCCCTCAGTAGTTTAAAGCATAAGCTGAGGCAGATTTATGTTCCTAAGAATTTTAATTATGATTGAAAATGTTTAAAGAGAGCAACTTGTTCAGTAAACCACAGATTTTTTTATTTTTTTTAATTAAATGAAAAAATATTTTT
>NW_024875068.1:0-2114 GCF_018340385.1 Cyprinus carpio
AATGTTGAATTTTGTCCTTTGGTTAGCTTTTATGGGGTCATTTAGAAAAGGGGGAGTGGCCAAACATACCCCAAAGCCTATAAAACCAATACAAATAGTCAAAACTTTATGAAACTTGGTGAAAACATGTGGTAGATGACTCTTAACAAGTATGCAAAGATTTTATGGAGATTGGTCCATAGGTGGCGCTATAACAGTTAAAAAAGCCTCAAAAACACGAAATTTTAATAGACAATGACCACCATTTGTAGAACATGTTCATACATTCACACAAACACTAGACCTTCATATCATATGATAGATCTCCTCATAACAACTTTGCCTCTCTGGGAGTGAAGCTGTCAATCAAATCGATTCATTAATCATTCACAAATATGTCAAAAAACATACTTTTCTTGAACTTGTTCTAGATTTTTTAAGCCCGTCGGAACCAAACCACTGCAGTAGTATTCTCTGGGCTCTCTAGATCAATACCATCGAAAAAAAAATGTTGAATTTTCTCCCTTTGTTAAATTTATAAGGGCTCTCATTTAGAAAAGGGGTGTGGCTACATGTAACCTAAAAAGCCTATAAAACCTAAACAAAAACTCAAAACTTCAAGAGAGCTAAGTGTGAACATATGTCACATGACTCTTAACTAGCATGCAAAGTTTCATGGTGATTGGACTATATGTGGTAATATAACTTTGCCCACAAGGCTTCAATAAAACCCAATTTCAAAAAACACAATATTTGTTGTGTGATAGTGTGCTTTTACAAACACTGCCTAAGAATTAAAAGAATAATATATTCACACCTACATTAAATTTGCATTTGTTATAAGAAACAAGTATGCACATTTTTTTAGAGAGGATAGACAAAACAATAACACTAAAATAGTGATAAAGCTTAAAAACACAGTGTTGTATGATAAATTGCATTCATAACCACTAGATGGCAGAGAAGAAGACCATGTAATGGAACTGATTAAATGAAGAAAAATAGTACTTTTCATTTGTTTGCTTGGCCGCACATTTCAAAAATCACTGCAATAACATTTAAAATTGCATTGAATCAAAGTTTAGCATTTTGTTCAAATAGTAGTTCTCACAATTATGCCAGATTATGATTACAGTAGAAACCTGCCATTGACATACAAACTTGAAAGAGAAGACTGTCTCTGTATGTATGTGTGTGTGTGTGTGTGTGTGTGTGTGTGCTTAATGTGTAGAACCTATTCTCCATTTTTACATGTGTTCCACAGTCAGCCATACATCCAGGTTGGCTGAACTCCATCCTACCCCAGCTAAAACCTAAGCCATCTCAAACATTTTAATTGCAGCTATATTTATTATTATTATTATTATTCTTCTGCCCCTAAAACTGCAGGCGTGCAGACCAAACCGTGAGCCTAGGAGACTTGAAATTTGGCCAGATTGTAGAGGCTCAATTTGGGGAGAACCTATCAAAGTCTCGACCCAATCGGCCCCTACTTGAGGCTTCTGGCGCAAAAAATACAAAATTTCAGACATTTTTGGCCGCTTGATGCGTAAACCCGTTTGTCGTAAGACTCAAAAAACTTCGGCATCGTTGAGTAATCCTTGGGTTAGCCAGAACAAAAGTGCTCTGCTGGTTTTTTCGCTCTCACGGCGCATCAGTTTTTCTCGCAAAAAGTGAGTTATATCTGAAACCTACTTTTGCGAACTAGTCCTAGGTTTTTCACCCGATCAGAACCAAACCACTGCAGAAATATTCTCTGGACACTCAATATCAATAATTATCGAAAAAAAAGTTGAAATTTTGATTCTTCTTACGCGAAACAGTGCGCCAAAAAGCGTCTATGCTAACGATATAGCCAAATGTTATTTTAGCTATAACCTCTTGAATGTTGAATGAGATATCTTCATCAAACTCGGTACACATTTGTATAAGCCTCAATCTTTGGTCAAATAAAAAAAAATTGCGCACCTCTGCTGAAGGGGCACAAGTATCTTTGAGGACATTGGCATATCTGAAAAAACATGGCCGCCATTGGCCAATGAATTTTGAGCTATTATTAGACAAGGTTAACGGAGGTCAATCAGAACGAAACTTGGTAGGCATGTTCGACTCATGGCCCTAAAGGTCTGTAAGAA
>NW_024875069.1:0-1942 GCF_018340385.1 Cyprinus carpio
ACAGGTACAGTAGGACTACCGTTCCACTTTCACAGCACTCAAGTCAATTGGTTAAACTAGACAAGAAAAACCAGAAACAATAGTTTGCCCCCACATTTATTGAGAACCAGCTAAAGTCTTCTTGTGCTCTTGAACCACTACAGGACCGAGTGAGGCCTTCCCTTCCCACTGAACACCCTAGAAAGAGCAGACAGAGTTAAGTGCTTGCAGTGTCAAACCAAGCTTAAAAGCACCTTCCTACCTCCAGAAGGAGAAGCAGCAATTCCACCATCAAGACCACATGTGGAGTCACAGCAACCGCAAACCTGGTGGTTCCCATCGGCGCTCTAGAAGCCACCTGCAATCGCGAGAAAAGTCAGACATGGCAACTTTAATGTATTCTTAAGTGGTATGAACTTACCCATTAGCAAAAGGGAACAGGATTTGTGGAGCACATCACACTAGGTGCAGAAGCAAGCAAGAGTGGCCTTCAGGACACACGTTATGTAGATCTACCAAGAGACACCACTGGTAAGGAGTCACAGAGCCAGAGCAAATGGGAGGCGATCATTTTCCAAACACTCAATACATACAGAAGGACTGGATCCCCCTGGAACATGAAGGCCTCCAGCTGGAACCCGGATTTTTGTCTTCCTGGGATGCGAGGCATGAGGCGTGAGCTGGAAGCAGTGACCTTGGCATCCACAAGACATCTAAAAAAAAATAAAAAATAAAAAAATACAGTTCTCAGGGACAAAGAAATTTGGTTACTCAGAAATCAACTCTGCAGCATCTGGTGACATGAACACACCCATGATTCTCAATGAACAAATATCTCGGAAGGGCGTTCACATCAGGTACTTGGGTGGCCACAGCGGTCCACAAAAACCGCCAGAGGGGCGTGGTTGTATACAGCCTACAGATGCCTCAATATTATAATGTCACCCAGGAAGTAGGTTTGAAGGCCTCTCATGGGACCAGTCATCTGCAGAGGAGAAGGGTAATTTAGAGGCACAGCCTCATTCATAAGGCAGAACGTCTAAGAGAATTGCACAAAACCCATCATGAGCTTCAGGGAGAACAGCAAGACTTCTTCACCAGCTGCTGTTGAGGCATAAAGGGACTAAGTTGGCTTCAAGGCATTACTGCTGACATTGAAGCCACCTGCCATTCAAGGCGTTACACCAGTGCAAATGGGCTTCCAGTTCCCACACCACAAGCAATGCCACAAGTCTGAGATCCACTTACCTTTGATAATGGCATTGAACACCAATGGCACTTTTATCTGGAATGGGATAATCGGTGCCAGCAAATGCCTCAGGAGGTGTAGGTAAAGAGCAAAGGTGTGAACAAGCTCATCCTTGGTCATCTATAGGAGAATGATGTTACCAAGAGGGTTCTCAAAAAAAAGAACCCATTCAAAGGGAGATGTAGCAGAGTCATGCCATAACACTTGGTTTACCTGAGTGATTAGTTATCAAAGTGTTTCACACTATAAAAGAAATCCATCCCATGGATGTTGCCAGGTTCAGAGGCACCATTGATACCAAAAACAAGGATCCATTTTTTAGTAGTGTACAATAAATCCAGTAACGCGGCAACAGCTCTTACCATCAACACACTGTTGCAGTCCTGCAGTTCATTCCCCAAAGAAGAGCACCTTTAGAGCCTGGGACCAAACCGACAACAGACATCTTCCCAAAGTCAGACCAGAATGGCTGGACTAGCTGACTCACACATGAACAAGTCCTGTTGTACTCTCCACATGAACTGCTCCCCACCGCATTGAATAGCTACACTACTGGGAGTCACAGGTTGCCTCAAATGGAAGTCCACTGCCATCTTGCTCTCGCTGCACTTGGAACAATGGGAAACCTCCCAGTCTAAAAGGCTTCACTGGACTCCCTGCAACACCTGTTTCTCCTGAACACCAAGAGGCTCTTGGAACGGAGAAGCCTTCTGC
>NW_024875070.1:0-1928 GCF_018340385.1 Cyprinus carpio
TTGAAGCCCATGATGTCTTTTTGTACCAAAGAATACGGTCATAGTTTGATAATGTGTGTACATATGATCACAGCAGATTCATCCCTGGTTCTTAATAGAGGTCACCAGGTGACTGGAAAGAAGCAGTTTTACTGCAAATACAACTGTAATGAGAGAAAAATACACATATACAATGACAATCCAGTGGCAAAACATATACATATAATAAACATTCATAAACATAAACAAAAAGTCTACTTGACATATAGTTACCTGTAGAGACATATACTAAGAAAGCCCTAAACACTTACCAAGCAATGCTGAAAGTCATCTTTGCTTTTTGGTGACAGTGCTGTGAAATGCATCACAAGAAAGGGGGCGTTCCTGAAGTAAGGAAATGATGTCATCTCTGGGGGCACTGACAACCAGTGATTTTACAAAAAAAGGTTAAAGAGAAAATCATAATGCTTGAGTGGCCGGTTTCTCTTTTATCATCAAATAATATATCATATGTATATTAATTCTTTAAAAGTGCATTCATTTTAAAATCGCTACAAATTATGTATATTTTTTCAGCATTACCAAAGAATCCCCTCTGTTGCTCTAGGGATGCTAAGTATATAACTTGTGTATCAATTTAGATTACTATGGGAGGTCAAAATGTGGAGGGATTGTCTTGTTCTTTCATATGGGATTCCCTAAACACTCTGTGACATTTGTGTACATGTTATTTAACCAGATAATTCACCTCAATGTTGGCCGCAAATCAAACCCTGAGCCCTTCGCAGGTGAGGCAAGGCTGATGAGAGCACAGACTAGAGGAGCTTTTTGTATTAAGGCTGCGTTTTCACATGATATATATCCATTGTGTAATAGTGCACAGAAATACACTGGCACGCGTCTTTAGGTGGTCTATGAGGGTTGTTGATAGTCAGAGTGCCATTTGATGCATCTCCCCTTCAATTTGATCTTGTCTGTAAATTCAGGCTCTATATTTTCATCAACATACAGGTATCCCATCAACTTGAGTCCAGGCATGTCCTGACTCTGTTTTGGCCCTACAACATTCAGTCATAATTACTGTATACTGGCGAGAACGAGGCAGTAATAACCGATTCATTTCGTGGTTCTTTATGGGGTCATCCAGGTCTCTGGAGAGCAGTTTTTTGCATGATTTGCCACTGTCCATAAAGGAATAAAAATTGTTTGTAGTGATTAGTAATGTCTGAAATAAAATGATAATTATAACATGGAAGTAACATTTTTGTTAATCATCACTTGCACAACATATTTTTACTATTACCTATTAGCCACAACAGACATGCAGATCTGATAAGGAAAGTGTTCATCGTGTCCAGCTCTTTGTAATAAAGTGAGTGCTTCTGCTATGATGAAGAACAGGCACAGAGGAAGTGATAATGTCTAGCAGGGGTACACGGACAGTGAAAGATCAGTTCTAAAGGTTGATCATACATTCTACACTCAAACTAAAGTGTCTGATGTGTAGTTTTGCAGTAGAAACAGCTCTTTCTATGTGCAGAAGATTGAGTTTACACTTGGCACATTTGAATTGGTTGTGAACACAATAAGTGTGTGTGCAGTTAATTTAAACAGAACTCAGCTTTACTGCCTTTAAACTCTTGGAATTTATGAAATCACTGATAGCTCAAACTAAAATATTGACAGGGTTATAAAAATAAAACAATTTCAAGAGATTTTTCTATTATGGAGACTATTTGAATACCTTGGCCACAATGTAGCAAATTTTGCAACAAAACATATTGAACATAATTGTATTTTGAATAATATGTTTGTTTTATTACACTATATGCAAACATTTATATTTTATATTTTAACTAATTAGACATATTTTAAGTTCAAACAAATTGTTTTATCAAAGCAATGAAATGTACTAATATAAATATGTGCTTATTGCCAGGCTCATCTAA
>NW_024875072.1:0-1810 GCF_018340385.1 Cyprinus carpio
CTGCAACACCCGTTTTCCCGAACACCAAGAGGCTTGGAACGGAGAAGCCTTCTGCAACGTCTTCCAGAGCCCTTCAGAAGAAACAGCAGGCACTCTGATAGCTGGATATGATAGAAGCTTCTGCTTTTTGGACTTTGATGGATCTCAAACTTCCAAAAGCAGTCCTCAGATCAAACACCACAAGCACAACCAGCACTAACACACATTGCAAAAGACCCATCCTGGACAAACTTACCATCGATACCAAACAGTGCCTGCCGTTGCAAATAAGTACAGCTTTAAATTTAGGTGGCTCCCCCTTTTCAGCTTCATTGATTTCTCGATTATTCTTGGATTCTGGACCTGTAGAGTTTATGCATTAACAAATGAGAACTTTCTTGGAATGTCACTAGCCAATGGAAGGCTTGATAAGAAAGAGAGAGTCACCTCTACACTTATTCACAATTTTACAACTAACGCTTGACAGCCACCGTGAGAGATAATTCCGGGGTACATTTATAAAACACCCTTATATCACTCAAAATAATACAGAATATTCATATGCACCCTCTTTTTTATGGAGTTTTTAGTTTCTCATTGGAAAAGATTTGGAAAATAGCATTACATCACTTGCAACCCCAATGGATCCTCTGTGGCAAATGGGTGGCATCAGAATGAAAGTCCTAAGAGCTGATATAAATATCACACACACACAAGAAGTTTTAACTTCAAATGTTTCCTTCTGGCCAAACATCCATAATTTAATAAATACTATTTGTTAATAAGTAGTGTTTGATCTGTGCATATTTCTTCCTGGATTCAGATGACAACACTTTTTCACTGGATGTAATATGGATTATGGACTCTATAATTTAAGTTAGAATTCCTTACATTAATTTGTTTCTTACAAACAAAGCTTTTTGACAAACCAGACCATATAGGCCTTTATCACAGTTTTGTGTGACATCACATCCTGCTCCAGGGAATTTCCGCCTGCATTATTGTCCAGCAGGACAGATGCCAGTTTTGTGAAGAAAAATTCAACTAATTTAGTTGGACTTTGCAATAAGCGTCAATATTTAGAATCGTTTATTTATATGGATGCCCTACAAAAGCCTCTCTAAGACTGATCCACTATCTGGTCTGGACCGCGGGACTGGATCTGGGTGATTCACCGGTGACACTCAGATTAATATTAGCCAGGAGCTCTGAACGGTTAAGGAATGGCGAAAACATCAATTAAATTTTATAGTTCCAAACAAATTGAAAATTTGAAATGGCCATTAACTGCTTAATAAAACTATTTTATCTTTCATTTATATTTGAAATTTGGTGTCAACCACAGGAATTCAGATATGCAAATGTAACGCTGACGCATCCAAAGCGTGAAATGTCCGTGCTCAGCTGTAAATTCATCATAGGTAACTTAAGTCGCAATGGCAATGCATTTGAGATTAACGGAGGATAGTGTAAGATGGATTCAACAGATCACGCGTACCTGCAGCGCTTGTGAATTGAGAAAACAGAATAAAACTACAGGCTTACATAAAAGATTTCCTTAAATTTGGTACACTAAAAGTTTTTCATTAAAACATTTTTCAGATAATAAAAAAAAAAAAGTGCAATTTGGTTTTTGTGATGCGATCCAAATTTTGGAAGGAAAAAAGAGACACAAAAAAATAGTTCTTTTTTTGCAAAACATTTTTTAATTTTTTTTGTATTTTGAGAGTTATAGGGGAAGCAGAAGGTCCCAAGGGGGACAGTCCCACGAGGCCATTTTTTGCACCCTCATTGTTTTTAGCCCGTATATGCCTCCCTCTAATCCCAAAAA
>NW_024875073.1:0-2193 GCF_018340385.1 Cyprinus carpio
TAAGGTCTTTGGAGCAAATAGCAGATCTGTTGTTCATCGTAATACAGAGTGTTGTGTATATGGAATATTGCATGCTTAGTTCTTGTTATTCAAAGCTGACGGTAATTGCTATCATTTGTTCTAAATGTAGTCAAGTTCTTGGCAAGTTTTCAAGATCTGTATCAAAAAAATGTGGGTTTGTCAGGAAAATTATGTCTGACTTCTCACATTTGTATAGGATATACATTTTGCTCTCAAACTACAGGCTTAGAGTTGCATTGCTATTTGAAGATTATGTAAATCTTTTGTATCAGTCTGTAAAATTATAAATCAGAATTGGGTCTAATATGCTTGGCTCTGCAAAATAGAAAGGACTATACCATGCACTGTACTGGTGTTCTTAATTTTTGTATAGAATTATATATAATTTTGCTTATAGTAAAGGTATGATGTATATTGTGATTGACATAGATTAATGAAACGTTTTTATTATAGTCTGAAAAAGTGTAATGAGAATTGATGTAAGTAGCTAGTAATGCTATGTGGTTGCAATATTGATGGATAGTTTAGAATGATCTGTATGTGATGTGTTTATAGATGATCTGAGTTGTGTTGTAGATGATCTGATTTGTGTGTTTAGTCTCTTTCAGTCTGTTGGTGTAATCTCACTGCTCAGTGTTGTGAGAGAGTCGTCATCAACTCTACAATCCCTCAAACTGTGTCCTGAGAGAGCTGGATCTGGTAACAATCACCTGCAGGACTTCTGGTGTAGGATTTGTTTCTGAATGGATTTCCAAACTTTACTGATGGACTATAAGAAGGTCCAAACTGATCAGTGTGCAGATACTGACTGTGTGGTATGTAAGAACATATAATGTGTGTGTTCTGCTCTCTTTCAGTCTTGCTGGCTGTAATCTCACAGCTCAGTGTTGTGAATCAGCTCTACAATCCTCAAACCGTGGTCCTGAAAGCTTGATCTGGTAACAATCACCTGCAGGACTCTGGTGTAAGTTTATTTCTGATGGACTAAAAGAGTCCAAACTGTCAGCTACGAATAATGAGAACAAAAAACATATAAAGAGATCATTTACAGTCATCTGATCCACATTGATGATGTGTGTCTAAAGATGATCTGACTGTGTGTGTCTATAGATGATCTGACTGTTGCTGTGTGTGTTCTGCTCTCTCTTTCAGTCTTGCTGGCTCTGTAATCTCATTGCTTTCAGTGTTGTGAGACGATTGTCATCAGCTCTACAATCCTCAAACTGTGTCCTGAGAGAGCTGGATCTGAGTAACAATCACCTGCAGGACTCTGGTGTAAAGTTTATTTCTGATGGACTAAGAGTCCAAACTGTCAGCTGCAGATACTGAGGTATTAAGAACATATAAAGAGATCATTTACAGTCAACTGATCACATTGTTGATGTGTGTCTAAAGATGATCTGACTGTGTGTGTCTGTAGATGATCTGACTGTTGATAATGTGTGTTCTGCTCTCTTTCAGTCTTGCTGGCTGTAATCTCATTGCTCAGTGTTGTGAGAGATTGTCATCAGCTTCCTTACAATCCTCAAACTGTGTTCTGAGAGGCTGGATCTGAAAACAATCTCCTGCAAGGACTCTGGTGTAAGTTTATTTTCGATGGTTGGACTGAAGAATTCAAAACTGTCAGTCAGCTGCAGATACTGTGGGAATTATTCCCCGAACATATAAAGAGATCATTTACAGTCAACTGATCACAATGTTGATGTCTGTCTGGAGTACCCGCCACCAAAAAAATGTGTATAAAAAGCACTAGGATTATTTTAGTAAGTATACTGTAAGTATAGTTCAAGCCTATTTAGACTTGCTGGCTGTACAAGTCAAATGCTTACATATCATTTAAGTATATTACTGAGAGAGGTACATACAAAAGTAAACCTACAGCTTATACTGAGCTGGATCTGAGTAACAATGGCACCTGCAGGACTCTAGTGTAAAGTTTGTTTCTGATGGACTGAAAGAGTCCAAACTGTCAGTCTGCAGATGTCTGTAGGCAGATCAAAGCATGTATATAAGAGAGATCATTTACAGTCAACTGAGGTCTGTGTGTTGATGTGTGTCTAAAGATGATCCTGACTGTGTGTGTTTGTAGATGATCTGACTGTTGATGTGTGTGTTCTTGTCTCTTTCAGTCTTGCTGGCTGTAACCTCACTGCTCAGTGTTGTGAGGGTGTC
>NW_024875074.1:0-2134 GCF_018340385.1 Cyprinus carpio
TCGAACCATTTTACTGCTTTTTTAAAGTAAATTTAAGTAAATTTTTAGGCTTGGGTGCTAGCATCAGTGACAACAAAGCACTATTGATTGGTTTCATTTAACTTTGGGGCGTGCAAGTCGTAAAACATCAGCTGATACAATCAATACTGATTTTACGCAAGTAATCATTTCAGTTCATGGATGGAAGCGATGGAGACATATTACGCTTTTTACAAGCGCAGAAAGTTAAGGATAAGGAGGAAAGCTGCGAGTTTGATCATGATCAGTGTGTTTTGGTCAAAAAGTCTTGTTTTGGTGCACTTCATCACAAACGTCTAATAACGATCACGTGTTTGGCGAGAGGGTGGGGCTTCATTGTTTCCTACAAATGCAATATAAACAAATGCGGTATTTGACAGGAATCCTGTCACTAAACGTTTTGTACCCAATTTCAACCTGTATTCAAATAGTCTAAACAGAAGCAGAACAGTCGGGAGCGCGCCATCAGTGTGTCAATCATTTTGTCCATTCGAATTGTGAATTGTGATTGGCTGACATGCATTTGGGGGCGGAGTTTAGAAGTGAAGGCGTGTGATTGAAGACAAAATGCCAGAAATTTCAAATTGCAATGAATGTGAGACTGTGTGTTAACAGAACAAACCCCATAATTGACTGCACATTTTTATTTATATATAATTTAGAGATTTTCTTGATGCAAATACATACCGACATAAATATGAAAGTCACACTCAAATGAAGATACTAAACAGTCCAGCTCAAACACTGCAAGAACAAAAATAATGTATTTCTGTAAAGAAATTACACTAATATTTTCGAAATGATATGATAATGCACTAATACTTTTCTGCATAAATGCCAAACATCATCATAATATATAAAGCTTACATTCAGAGCAATATTAATAGTTAACAAGTTATCTTAAAGGTTTGAGAAACACAGCAAAATCCATAAATTAGCCATTTTTTTCTCTCCTAACCACACTCAACTGTAAACAAAGTTTTGGTCTCTCATAAATGTATCTTACAGTGTGCAAATATTTAAAACAGTTTAGTTCAAATCTAAAGATTTAGTATTTAAAAATACATTTCTTTAAGCCAAACTCAAATACACAGTGTACAATGTGTATTTCTTTGAACTACGCCATCCGTTACTCCTCTCCAGATGAAACAGAGGCTCTGATCTCATCCAGTCCAGAGAGATCCAGTGAAATAACAGGATCACAGCAGGAACAGACTCAACTTTTCCTTCTCCCTCTTGTTCTCCTTTTCCTAGAGCTTCCTACAACACAAGGGGAAAAAAAAGTTTAAACTTTGAGTGCCGACATCAGGCATCGATTTAAGAAGATCAGCACTGAAGGAGTAGTTTCAGTGAATGGGTGCCGTCAGAATGAGAGTCAAACAGCTGATAAAAAACATCACAATAATCTACAAGTAGTCCCACAGCACTCCAGTCATCAGTTAGCTGGAAGACAAAAAGATGAAACACATCCAGCATTAAGATGTTTTTTAACTTAAAATTCCATAACCCGCTTAATAACACTTCCACTCCAGTGAAAAAAAGTGTTCTGGTGTGAATCGAGAGAAATCTGCACAGATCAAACGGCGTTTAAAACAGCTCTAAACAAATATGTGTCTGGATTTTGATGTGAGAACAACAACAGATGCACTTTTTTTCGCACTTTCTGAGTACTGTGAATACTTGTGTATTGTGATGTTTTTTATCCAGCTGTTTGGACTCTCATTCTGACGGCACCCATTCACTGCAGAGCATCCATTGCTGAGACTTACTGATGTAGTGCTACATTTCTCAAACCTGATGAAGAACAAACTCATCGCTAATCTCAGGATAATCTGAGGTGAGCACATTTTCAGCAGTTTAATTTTTTAGATGAACTATTCCTTTATTGTATAAAGTAGCATTAGAAATTGTATCTTGAGGGATTGCTGAGTATACATATACATATCATGGCTGATATTTGTAAAGCAAAAATAAAAAAAAAAAGCAAGCCTCTTAATGCTCCCATTCAGAACAAAGTGTCTCTGTTAAACACAAATTATTTGCTAATCTTGTCATTTAGAGTCTCTATTCTGTCAGCTGCACAACTGGACTCATTTCTAAACTATTTGCTTTGTTT
>NW_024875075.1:0-2619 GCF_018340385.1 Cyprinus carpio
GATTTTCTTGTTCAAGTTAAGGAAGTTGTTTTTTCTTTTCCAGAGGAAATCAGTCGCAAGCTGTGTCACGTGAAGTGGAGGGTCGTTGAACATTAAATCCATTTACATCACAGAATATAGAAATATGCACATATATTGTTATTAACTGTTCTCTGGTAATGTGACTCGATGCTGGTGTAACTTTGCATATGAGTGATTCCTGGTTAAATGTCAGGTGGGAAAGCTAACCATTTTTCTCCAAAGCGTGTGTTGTTAATTTAAGGCTTCATCATGTACAGCTTGAAAAGTTCACTTGTGCTAATTAATGCAAAACAGTGTTATTAATGCTGTTATTTTATTTAGGGGAAAAAGGCTATAGACCCTTTTGTTATCCTGGTGCGAGTGTAAAGCATTCAAGTGAGTGTTCACTTTTATTGATTGGAAAATTGTTTAATAGTGTTTCACTGAATGAGGGTAATGGTATTATTGTTCTAACGTCATGTGTTTCAAATGTTAAGGAAAAGTTTCTTTTGTATGTTTTCCCCTTATCATCTACAGAGGGAAATCAAGTCAGCATAGGCGGGTTTTTGTTGTTAAAACGTGTTTAGAGCGGTGATGAGCTGTAAGTTTGAATCATCAAATTCACGTTTGAATGAAATAGCCCCCGTATATGCGTACTGAAGTTATAAAATTGCAAATTCTAATTCCTTTGCAGTTACTTCTGGACATTGAGTAGACTTATTTGGTTTTTCTTGACAACTTTTGAGTTATGGATGGCTGTTTACACTGGGGTTTTAAGTTTCAGCATAAAAAGGCTTTACTACCGTTTTGTCTATGTTAGATGGTCAATTTTGTTTTTTGTGACTATTATGTGTGAAAAACAGATTCCAAAGGCGAAATCTCTTTCATTGTTGAAGTTGAAGACTCAACTTTAGATGTTACGCCGTGGGCTTGTATTTAAGTGTGTGTTATTTCTTCTTGTCCGAATAATGTCCCAAAAATTTTTGCCATAACGTAACGGATGTTTTTTTTTTTTTTTTTTTTTTTTTTTTTTTTTGTTGTTTTGGGCGTTTCACGTGCAGTGTCTGGAATAAAACTGGGCCAAGGCCCCCCATTTAAATCTAATCCTGGTCTGGTTGTTGCCTTTGCCCTGGGTGTGTGTGTTACAAATTCATTATTCGCGGGGCGGGGGCGGCCGGGCCACAGGGGCCTACATAAAATATTATATATATATATAATATATATATATATATGATATATATATATATATATATATTATATATATAATATATTTATATTGTAACAATTAATACTGATTAGTAATATTGAAACAACATTTCTCTGGGAGGGTTTTTCCTGCGCCATGCTTCCTGGATAGTTAGGCGGGCGCCCCTTTTTTTTGGTTTCTTATTGGTTTTCTGGTTTAGTGCCCGCTCTGGGGGGTAGGAACTGACAGCCTCATTGTGTAACAGGAAAGGAAGATGGAAGATACCCTTTTTGTTTTCTTCTTGGAATCCTTTTATTTGGTTTGTTTGCTTGCATGCCATCATTTGAGAAAAAATAAAACATGGAGATCCCATCTAGAAAAATACTTACAAAGAAAAGGAAAATGGCCATTATAAACTCACGCCAACTATTGCACTGGGTGCTTAGGCTTAAAGTAGGTTTGTAATGACAAACTTAAGCATTTTGCACTGCTTTTAATGACCAATGCTGTTTTTCAGCTTCTGAACAAGCCTTTTCACACATTTCTTTTGTGAAAGTGTGGTTTGTCCTGGCTTTGGTGTATAATACACACAGCAAATGCAATTTTTGAAGTGTTTATCAAACATCTTGGAAGATTTTCTTGCTCCCCTGTATTTGGTCGCTTGTGTTCCTGTGCCCGTTGCTTTTCTGCAGTGTCATCAATGAACTGCGTATTTTTTCGTAGACTTGGCCCTCCACCTTACTTCTGCAGCTTGATTTCCAAGTGGCTTTTGCGTTTTTGTTTACCCCAAATTATGTTCGCAATGATTTATAATAATAATTACAGTTGTTATAAAGTCAAGTCCGGCCCGAGTCAGTTTGTTTTGACGGTCAAAGTCAAGTCTCTCTCAAGTCAACTCACACCTGCTTTGAAGTTTCTAGTCATTCTGAAGCCCCTTGATTGGCTGAATAACGTGTGTTGCTTGATTATGGTTGGAGCCAAACTCTAGCACTACCTCAGCGAACTCACAATTATGGCTTCATTAGAAATTTTTATTGTTGTTGCAAGATTACGGGTTTCAAGATTACGGTTGGTAAAAGTATTATATGTTAGAGTATCAATATGTTTCCCTCACCAGAGTGGCAAGTTCTTTATGGGTCTTCTGGCAATTAGCAGAAAAAGAAATAGCCAAAGCCTATCAGGTTTTGTCCTTAGATGTCAAAGCTAGTGTGCATGTCTTGAAACTCATATATATATATATAAAAATTAAAGTCCCCTGAACCACTTTAAGCTTGTTTCATTATATGAATTAAATCATTCATTTCCAAATGTAGTTAAAGAAAAAAGAGAATGTTAGATAAAAGGGAAAAAATATTAATAGGAATTCAAATAAAAAAATACACTAAAAATAACATGGGCAGGTAAATATATTATGTTTCAGTTTAAGTGTATCA
>NW_024875076.1:0-137 GCF_018340385.1 Cyprinus carpio
AACAGCACGAGTCCCTGTTTTCATTTATTAATTTCTATTTTCCCCCTTTATCAGGGTGTAACAGAAACAGGAAACACATGATTTTAAGGAAAGAGAAACTGAAGTGTAGTTGAGCTGTTGTGTGTTTGTGTCTCTGT
>NW_024875076.1:460-1613 GCF_018340385.1 Cyprinus carpio
CTGTGTCTGAACTCTTACTGTCAAACTCATTTTGACCGTCATGAGGAATTTAATTCACGTAAGCCACACAAAGTGATTGAAGCCACTGGATCGACTGCAGAGATGATCTGCCAGAAACATGAGAAGCTTCCTCGAGGTTTTCTGTCGCATTATGATCAGAAGTTGTATATTTGGTTGGCTTTGTAGGGATGAACATAAAAACCATGAAACTGTATCAGCTGCAGCACAGAGGACCGAGAAACAGGTATTTAAACATTCAGACACTGATGAAATATTGCTGACACTCGTTTTTATATTATGGCAATATTATGACCAGCTTTAAGGTATCCACACGAAGAAAGCAGAAAATGAACAGCAGCTGCAATAAGAGTTTCACTGTTTGCTGAAAAGCACCATAAACCTTCATCAACACAATCTTTCAATAAATAGATTAAGCAACAAAAAAAAAAATGGAGCCGTCACATATTCACAGAGTTTGTACCTTGTTTTCAGTCTGCACCATTTTCATTCTCATGGTTAGTGATTTGATTTCATCATTTAGTTCATAGTTTTGTGGTTTATTAGCCTCTGCTTTGATTTAGTAAACGTTTGTTTGTTTCCTTCCGGTTCATAACTGTCGGGTCCTCTTCCATGTGTAGATGTGTTGGTAGCCGGTGTCTCTCTGTTTTGTAAATCTTGCCTGTGGATTTATTAAAGACTGTAACCTTCATCATCATCCTGCATGTGTACTAACAACCCAGCTGCTAGGACAGGAGTGAAACTATGCTCCGCGTTCTTTTACAAAAGATATACTTTCATCAAATAAAATACAATATATAAATGCATTTCGACAGATGACCTTCTGTTCAGTAAATCTGACTGAATACAGATGATTTCAGTCATTTATAGTTTCACTTTGTTCATTTATTTTCTGTCTAGAGACAGATCTTAATTATGTAGAACACAGAAACACTGTCAGTGTGAAGCTCTACGTCTGTCTGTTTGACTTTTATTCTTACACTTGCAGTTTGAAACAGGTCTTAATTCATGTGTGATGCTGGTAAATGATCAATCATCACTTCAGCTCCACTTTTTCCTGGATTCATCTGTTCATGATGATTTAGAGCCAGTAGTTTTCTGTGAGATTCACTCTCATCTGTTTGTCCTGCAGAAG
>NW_024875077.1:0-781 GCF_018340385.1 Cyprinus carpio
TTATATTAAAACTTATTTTGAACAATTTCTTTGTCATTTGAATATTGATTTTAAGTAGGGAGGAAAAAAAATCGATTTAAATTGTAAATTGATTTTTTTTTAGAAAAAAAATCTGGATTTTTTTAGGCCATAGGCCTATCGCCCAGCCCTAATGCAACATTTTTTGCTAAGGCAACTTCCTCCTGAAATTGCTATAGTTACTAATAAACTTATTGCGCTTATACAGTAGTCAACATTTTTTTGACGTGGATCAAAAACTTCGTGTAAAGTTGTCCTAAAAACCTTGTTCTGCAAGTTGGAAACCATAATAAGACTGTGTACATGAGAGAGCAAGAGATTCACACCTTTATCTCGACCACACAAGCTTTCATAAGAACTAACCCCCAGGCCCTACAGCTGAGCTGAATATAAGTATGTTTTTTGGCTCGTGAAGGACTCGTTGTTAATATGATTGTGGGTTGTTACTGGGTTGAAAACATGCTTGCTAAATAACAGCAACCCGTACTCTTTTTATTCATTATTTTCCCGCAGCCCATATTATTATTTTCACTAGACCAAAATAATAACAAATTATCAATTGATAATTTATCATTATTTTTGCCAAAATCATTGTTATTTGTTAACGTAGGCATTTGCGGAAGGCTTTAAGACCAAGCGGAATCCTCCGTAAGCTGCTCCCGCTTCACAGCGCAACCTGACCCAACATTTAGCAAGGCACGAAAACATTCAGTCTGCCTGAAGGAAGACGTATTTCATTGTAAGTTAATGCTGTTAAATAGAG
>NW_024875077.1:884-1101 GCF_018340385.1 Cyprinus carpio
TATTTATTCACAGGCTATATGATTGAAATAGTAATATTTCAGTTGAAAACTTTAAGTGCCATTGTTTAAAAAAATGCATCATAGAAACGTTCATAGACCTTCAGTTGTCATGCTTTGAAATCCCGTACCATTTGTAATTTCACTGTATTTTCATCTCCTAAATTACTACCCCAATTCTACAATGGTAAAATTTATTCAGACCGATGGCATTTTTTAT
>NW_024875078.1:0-1537 GCF_018340385.1 Cyprinus carpio
CCAAAGTTGCCCCATAGACATATATATTATGGTAGGATAGCCCATGAAACAGTCGTTTTTCCTGTATTGTTAATTTACATGGGAGTTTTGCATTGAACATAACTCTGGATCTGTGTCATAGGAACATGAGGGGTGGGCTCATTTTACTCAGGCAACTAATCATTGTATGTGAGCTTAGATTAAAGCCACGCCCTTTAGCAGCTACGGCCCCCTTAGTAACAAGCTCCATAGACTTCAATTGAAAAAGATCAAAATTAATATCTATGGATAGAAGTGTCCTTAGAAGAAACACATGAGGGGTGGGCTCGTTTGACTCGGGGCAGCAAACGACCAATCACGAAATATACTTCAACACTTCATAGCCACGCCCTAGCAACCATTTAGACCACCCCTAGCAACCCAAAAAGCATGGTGAGTGGTATATCTTCAAATCTGAATGTCATAGAAAGCCATGGGGGTTGGTTTATATCATTCATACTGGTAAGCAGCCTTTGGAGTATCATCACTGGCAGCTGTCAGGCCACTCTAGCAACCAAACAGAGTACCCTAGCAACCGTTTTGCAAGACCTATCTCTGCATCAAAACATCGTTAGAGACATGGGGGTTGGCTGAGTATTGTCAAGCATCCCCTTTAGAGTATCAATGACACGGAGCCGCTAGAAGCCACTCCCTAGCAACCAAAACAGAGTACCCTATACTAACCATTTTGCAAGATCTATAGTCTCCTGCATCAGAACAATGTACAGAGACATGGGGTTTGGCTTATACTGTCAAGCAGCCTTGGAGTATCGCCATTGGGGAGCTGTTAGGCCACTCCCTAGCAACCAAACAGAGTACCCTTAGCAAACCGCTGGTAAGACTCTAGTATCTCTGAATCAGAACACTGCATTGTGACATGATTTTGCTGGTTCTTTTTGACTCATGCTAGCAAACTGGAATTCAACATGCTAGTCATGCTAGCAGTGAATAGCTACATGCTAATAGTGATTAGCTAAGAGATAAAATCAGGCTATGAACTCTATAAAAAGACCTAAGCAACTGCTATGACTTTTTTAAGCAATGGGATGTCGCGATATCTCCGTGCAATGAGGATGCATAAAATGTTTGAGAATATCCCATAGATCTCTAACATTGGAAAAATTATCTGACATCATATCTGATCAGAAAGACATAGAGGCTTGGGAGTGGGTTTTTGATCTTACCATCACAGTCCTAACTAGTGACATATCTACTTTATAGCCACACCCACAATAAATCCACTTTAAGCACCCTAGCAACTGTTTAACTTTAACATTTTTAAAAAGCTGTATCTCAGCAAAACAACAATATAAAAAACACTGAATCTGCTTTTTTTTAGATTCTAGGGGTTGGCAAATAGTCTTTCAATATTCCCCATATACTATACAGCCACACCATAGCAACCATTTTCAGTACCTTAGCAACCATAAAGCAATATAAGCTACTTATATCTCGGTCCACAACTTCACACAGACATCATGGGTGGCTACAGGGCCGAGTTTTGCCACTGCAAGCACCA
>NW_024875079.1:0-1256 GCF_018340385.1 Cyprinus carpio
AATTCTAAGCATGTTATCTGCCTCTCAAAATCAGAATATATTATACAGAAAAATATTCCAGTTTGATATGTTGCCATGGCAACACTATATTAGATATCAATATCCCTCAACAGTTTTACATGGGCCGTGTTTTTGTCATTATTCTGATGAAGTTTGAAGCAAATTGAGTAAAAATAAGATGCTGAATTCAAAGCATTTTGAAAATGACACACTTCCTGCTGCCAGTTGGTGGCGCTATAATTTTGACTCCTAATAGTCACATATATGCGATCGGCATATACAACTAACAAATTGATGAAGTTTAATTAAAATCAGGAAATGTATGTGGATGTTATTAGACACTTCCTGTTTTCATTTCTCGCCATAATTTCAACGCTACCGCCACAAGCAAACCATTCGAGATATCAAAATCCCCTGGCAATTTTGCATCCCCAATGTCTTGAGATCATGTTGACCAAGTTTGGTGGCAATCGGGTAAAAAACCTATGACAAGTATATCAAATTCCAGAGCATGCACTTTTTACATAGCTCTAAATAGCTGACTTCTGTTATGGAGCCTATGACATGCAATACGAAAGTTGTTCGCACAATGAGATCTATATATGTGTACTGAGTTTCATATGAATACGCGGCAAGTATGTTTGAACTATACATCAACATTTCTGACTGTGTTCCAGGGGGCGCCAGAGCCCCTGTGCCACGCCTGGTCTCAGCCTCCTGCAGCCTCCCTAATGGCCACAGATTCTAAGGTGTGTGCAAATTTTCAAGAGTTTTTGAGCATGTTTATGGGCCCCAAAAGCCCCCACAACTTTGACGAAAAAATAAGAATACTAAACCCTAAATAGCCAACTTCCCCTGCGACATGCAGTAATGAAAGTTGTTTGGCTTGATGAGATCTATATGTGTACCGAAGTTTCATACGCTTCACGCGTGTAAGTATGTATGATATATGGCTCCCTCCATATTCCAGGGGCGCCAGAGCCCCTGTGCCACGCCTGTATCAGTTCCCTGCCCGCCCCTAATGGCC
This sequence comes from Cyprinus carpio, assembly GCF_018340385.1. Taxonomy (NCBI): domain Eukaryota; kingdom Metazoa; phylum Chordata; class Actinopteri; order Cypriniformes; family Cyprinidae; genus Cyprinus; species Cyprinus carpio. The sequence continues at coordinate 1,028 of NW_024875079.1, forward strand.
GCAGGTTCCAAATGTGTGTGCCAATTTTCAAGAGTTTTCGAGTAAACTTAACTTGAGTAACACTTCCAAAGGATTTCAGTAACACTTAATTTATTAATTAAGTGATACAGCAATGAAAGGGTTAATCCAAACCATCAAGAGACACAACACACATAATATATAAAACTTGAGTAACACTTCCAATAAGGTTTCAGTTATTAACATTAATTATATTAAATTACATTAACAA
>NW_024875080.1:0-1884 GCF_018340385.1 Cyprinus carpio
GTAAGTGAATGCCCACTTGAAGACACCGGTTGTTTATTTTGTCAAGCCTACAGAAGATTTATTGAGACATTAGTTTAGATGTGATTTATTCTATTTGAAGTACATGTTAGAGATCAGTGTTTCTTTAGCTCTGACCCTTGATTTGTCTTATTTTTTTTTTTTGGGTTGTAACCATGTGTTTTTGGAACAGTTTGTTATAACCAAAAACCCAGGAAAAAATTATTGGATTGCTGTTACATATTGGTGATGATAACACAATAGAGCTGTTCAAGTCTAATACTGGGCCAAAGGTGTTTAAAGTTACTTCAGTTGATTACAATGAAAGCTATTAAAGTCAGTGGTTCTTTCATAATCAGTTATATAAAGATCTTCCAAACAGTTTTGTTTCTTATGTAAAGATAGTCACACACAGACATCATATCAGAATAGAACCTCAACAATTTGAAAAAAAAAAAAAATGCTGCAATGCATGCTGGTACTATTGAGTACAAACATCCATGGCTCCCAGCATGCCTGCGCATTGTTTTTTTTTTTTTTTTTTTATGGTCACCATTGTTGAGGTTCATATGCTGATTATTGATGTCTGGTGTGATAGTGAACCACAGAAAACCAAACTGTTTGGAAAGTTCTTTATATTAACTGATTATCACAGAACCACTGGCTCTAGGAATCACTTTTACTATAATCAATCCAACTAATTACACAACACCTATTTCATCAAAGATTAAACCCAAACAGTTCAATAATCAATGATTATCATCACTAATATATACAGTATAACAACCAACATCTAGGTAAAAGTTAGGTAAAAAAAAAAATGCTAACCTGAATGCACTGTAAGTTGCTTCTTTGGATAAAAGCAGCTTCTAAGAGTGCAGTGTGTGTATAACACTCTGATGATATTTTTCTGGCTTTTGAGTTACAAATAAATGGTTACAACAGCCAGAGAAAAAAACTAAGACTGTAAATCAAGGGTCAAGAGCCCAACCAAAGCAAAACACTGATCTCTAACATGGTTACTTCCAAATGAAAACAATAAATCAACATCTAAACCTTAGTTAATTCTCAATCAGATCTTTCTTGTAGACGCCTGGACAGAAATAAAGTCAGTCTGGTTATTAATAAGTGGAGCTGGTGATGCTGTTTCAGGTTGTTTAACTAGATCTTGAGAGATTTAATGTATTTTATTTCAGTTTATTTTATCTACATTGTGTCTGAAGTCAGTTGTAGTTCTTGTGTTTCTCTTTTTCTTCAGTAATTTGCTGTTAACAGCAGGTAGTTCATACTAATTTTACATTATCACTCAATTAATCACTTAATTATTTAATTGCAATGTATTTTCTTCTTTCAGTGAACTCAACTGAATTAAGTCTGTATACTCTAACAATTAGTTTTAAAACTTAAATGGTTTAAGCAATCGGTTTTCAAACGCCGTTTGAGCAAAATAACTTGTCAGGTTTTAGTGAGGCTGTGTCTGAAGTCAGTTGCCCCGTTCCTTTCTTTTCTTTCTTCTTCAAGTAATTTGCCGTTAACAGCAGGTGTTCATCACTAATGCTCAATTATCACCAATTAATCACTTAATTACTAATTGCAAAATGTATATCTTCTTTCAGTGAACTCAACTGAATTAAGTTCAGAGTAATTCAACTGTTAAGTTTAAAACTTAAATGCGTTTGGCAATCGGTTTCCTCAAACGGTTTGAGTAAACCAAACTTGTCGTTTTTAAGGATATCGTTACACAAACGGTTTGAGTTAAGTTTTCTTGTCGGTTTTACAGTGTGTTAAGCTTTAAACTTAAATGGTTTAAGGCACCAATTTGCTCTCAACGGGTTTATGTAAACCTAACTCTTGTCAGGTTTTTAAGGATATCTGTTTACTCAAACG
>NW_024875081.1:0-1429 GCF_018340385.1 Cyprinus carpio
ATAACATATAATTCCATTGGAGTTTATTAATGCAATGGCCAATCAAAGGCTTTCAGATGAGCTTCAGTTTTGTTGAGTGCTGAATTCTGTTCTATTTCATAGCAAGTTTCGGTGACCATTGCTAAATAACATGTTCATACTGCATTGATACAATAAAATAGGATTCATCTTTTCAGCCCTATTTCTAACCTCATATAACGAAAGTCGGTAACACTTTTACAATAAGGTGTCATTTGTTAACATTATTTAATACAAATAGGAACAGTTATTCATTCATTGCCGTTTTATGTTAGTTCACAGTGCATTAATGTTAACAAAACAACTTGTCATTTGAATAATGCATTAGTGAATGCTGAAATTAAAGTTAACTAATATTAATAAAGACTGTAGAAGGAATATTCATTATTAGTTCATGTTAACTAATGTAGTTAACTTGTTAACCTTATTGTAAAGTGTTACCAAAGAGTCAAATATAAAGGCTAATTCTTATGTTCAGGTCAGGATGTCTTCCAGCTCAACTTACCTCTCTTTGTGGAGAGGTAAAGCTCTTGAACACGCTAAAGCTCGATATGACGACGATGTGCCGTTAAGGCTAGAAGGGAAATGTTTACGCTACTAGGGCATGCGCACATAAATACAGCATAATTTTTATACTATTCTTTTTTATTATGATGTAATTACACCAACGAATAGATAATGTCTTGCCAGTGTGTGGATGATTAAATTTTTTGCACTTATGTGTGTACGAGCACTGGGCACAACTGGCACATCTATAGTTACCATCTGGCATACTAAGAAAAGACGTTGTGAATTGCCGACGATATCATTTTTAACTAGGAGGTCTTTTAAGTTAGGCACGCTTAAAAAAATAAGCTTAGGTTTCTTTTTTCTGGGAAGACTGTGATTAGTTTAGGGTCCGGAATCAATAATGTGCCAATGTTTTGTAAACAGATTTTTTTAAATTCTGACACAAGTGGGGGAATATTTTTCGCAACATAAAGGGGACTTTGTTTGGATTTTTAGTGTGCTTATTTGATCAAAGACATTCATCTGTGTTATCTTTGATCAAAACGTTTTTGCAGCTAAATCAACCCAATCTTGTTTGTACCCCTATTGAGGGAAATTTTTAGTCAAGTCTGCATTCTGTTTTGAGTAAGATGTATTATCTATTTATTCCAATGTACGCATAGGGTTAAACTGGACTGATGTAGAAAGCACTTTTGACTCAGCGGCCTGGCAAGGAAAACCATCCCTATGCAATATAGTACTTTTGATCCGTGGCTTGCTTTTGCAGATCGGGTTTTTATGGTCATGTGGCCATCTTTATATACCCCAACAACTACAGGAAACTGATGCGATAAGCTTATCATTTTCCAAAGTACTTCAATGTTCATTACAAGAGTTCAGATACTCATGGAAGCCGATTAAT
>NW_024875082.1:0-1853 GCF_018340385.1 Cyprinus carpio
TTTTTCCAAGGGTTCGGGGGCTTTTGGGGCCCTTAACATGCTTAAAAAGTCTTGAGAATTGGCACACATGCAAGGTCTCGCCCGTGGGGCGGGGCAGAGAACTGATACGAAGCGTGGCTGGGGGCTCTGGCGCCCCTGGAATATTGGAGGGCCATATATCATACATACTTGCACATATACGTATGAAACTCGGTACACATGTAGATCTCATCAAACCAAACAACTTTCGCACTGAATGTTATAAGCTCCGCCCAACAGGAAGTTGGCTATTTAGGGTTTTTGTGAAAAACACATGCTCTGGGGCTGATATACTCTCTAGGGAGCTCACCCGTTAAGCTGAAGCTTCGGTGAACAGTCTCAAGACATTGGGGATGCTAAGTGCGAAGATATTTTGATATCTCGAGCGGTTTGGTCCTGCATGGTAGCGCTGAAATTATGGCTATGCAGAATGAGTAACGGGGAAATGTCTAATAACATTCTACATACATTACCTGATTTAGATCAAACTTCATCGGTTTGTCTGATGTATGATGCCTATCAGCATATATGTGACTATTAGGAGTCAGTTACAGCGCCACCAACCGGCAGCAGGAAGTGTGTCATTTTCAAAAATGCTTTTGAATTCAGCATCTTATTTTTACCTCACTTCCACTTCCAAACTTCATCAGAATAATGATAAAAACACGGCCTCATGTAGATCTGCCATGTGGATATTATTGATATTTGCCATAGTAAGCCGCCGCGGCAACACTTCAAATTTGAATATTCTTTTCTGGGGACTTTGAGGCAGATAGCATGCTCAGAATTACATAAAAACTCCAGATCACATATCAGTGGCTAAATGATAGCTGTATTGATCAGCAAAAGCTTCCGAACGTGGGCGCGGGAGGATTTACTTCATAGGCACTTACTTTGTCAAAGCAAAGTAATTTCAGCTACAGACACTTCAAACTCGGCAGGCACATTAAATTCGAGCCTCATCGCAAGATCGACAACTTTCTCATTTTACAGTCATCAGCTACGACCAACAGGAAGTCGGTTATATTGATTTGAATATGGATTTTTGGAAGAAATATAGCTGTGAATTAATGCATACCGCTCAGAGCAGGGGTACAGTATACCCGCACCAAACTTTGTCTACATGATGCCAAAACATTGAGGAACTTAAATTGCGAATGGATTTTTGATAGCTTGAACGGTTTTCACTGTGAGTGATTTATTGAAATAACAGTAAAAAGTAAACATGAATTGTCTTATATTTCTTAAAGTGCAGCTTCCAAACACTTCAAACCCATTTTTACATACAGAGAACTAGTCATTCTGAGCAAAAATGCATAGTTTCACGACTTTACAACTGCTCTATGGATAATAGAAAATTAAAAAACTGTCAGTCATCTGATATCACTCTGAGGCCACTCTCTCTGTGTGAGAAAAAGGAGGGGGCTGAGGCCACTTGATGGCTCTGCCATTGCCCTGAAGAATGTGCTGAGAGTATGTGTGACAGAGAAAGAGAGAGAGAGAGAGAGAGAGAGAGAGATATCAAGCTATCCAGAGAGAGAGAGACTTAAACATCTCTTTAATCATCAGAAAAAAAAAAATCAGTATTTTAAATTGATATTGTTTAGTTGTGCTAATGGTTGTTTTTTTTTTTTTTAAAATATAGACTGCATAGTCTTCACTGTTTAAAACTAATATAGATTAATCGTTTTGATGTTACAAAGGTATTTAGGTGTTTTTTTTGTTTCCAAAAAAATCAGAAAAAAAATCAAATGTAAATAACAGCATAGTCTTCACGTTTTAAAATAAAAATAGGAATTTAAACATTTTTAATGTTCAAAGGTTTTTTAGTCAGA
>NW_024875083.1:0-1538 GCF_018340385.1 Cyprinus carpio
GTTGATATCATGCATTTGCTCAAGCACCCCCAACACTCCTAAGTTAAATATAAACTCCTGCGCCCACTTCTCTGTTCCATGCACCATTAAGCGACCCCAAAGTCATCTCTGGCGATGTGACCCCATTCAAAGGACCACCCCAAATCCGCTTGTAATAGTAGTACAACGGAGAAGTGGAGATATGGATGTGGCTCCCCCCTCATTCTAGTTAATTTTGTCTATTCTCCTGATCTGAGAGAGATAAGGAAGCAGAACTAACCCAGTGATTTGCCATTTCCCACAGGATTTCTCTCCTAGTGACCCACATGCATCTACCCTTTTAGCTTCATGGTGCTTGTTCACTAGGCCCCATGTGCTCTGATGTAAGGTGTAGAGGCCCTGGTGCGAGAAATGCTCAGATATATCATCCTGGATTTCATCAAGCTCCACCAGCTGAGCTGACTCTTATTTCTGGCACATCTGTCATTGTTATATATATATATATATATATATATATATATATTTTTATTTATTTTTTTTTTTTTTTTTTTTATGTATAACTGCAAATCAGAGTATAATATGTGCAATGATTGCTCAAGGGGAAGTATTCAGCAAATATCCAAAAAAATATAATTAATATATACCAGCACACAATATTCAATTAGCTGTGGTAATAAAGCAAAATCAACAAAATTACATTTCATTCCCTCGTGACGAGGTACACCCATCTGTGAAATCCGCCCTCAAAATATTCTTTTTTAAAACAGCAGTGTTACTATAAGCGCGCACAATGACATTCTTTGCGGAATGAATGCAAAATGGCTTAATATCACTAAAAGCTTCAATATTATCACATACATCAATGCTTTCTGTAGCAGATGTATGATAGTGAATAAGTCACACAGTATATATAAAAAAAATAATACACATTCCGACGCCGGAAGTGGGAACACCATAAACATAAAACACTCAAAACAGCTCACTGGAAATGGACGCGCAGAGCGCAGTATATTATGCATAGAAAGATAAGTAAACAAAATGTCCAGGCGGCCTCATAAACCTCAAGTACAGTCCTTCCAATCAAACATTTAGTTCATTAGTCCAGGCGGTAATGATCCTCGATCGATCGAAGTAGAAAATGTAATCCACACGCATTACTGTGTCAAAGGAACACTTAATTTAATGTGACTGTGTCACAGAATCCCCCCCATCTTTCTTTATGTGACCGAGCGTAGGCAGGGTCCCCCAAACCCCTTTGTAATAAGAAACAATAAAACGGGGAATTGAACTTTCTGATTCTGCCATCACACACACCAGGGAGAACTAAAAACCCGCCGACACTTAGCTTATGAAAGTGCGCATGCCCATTGCCTATCTACGGTAAGCCCGGAGGGATAAATGCATTACACACACACACAATACAGCAAAGAGCCCATGTATTATCCAGAATTAGTGCCATATAACAGAATCAACAAAGTTCGTTACATACCGCCCCCTCCTTACAAAATAAACGTCCCCGCTTATGCCAGAATAACAGTCAGAAAAATAAACATCTGTGT
>NW_024875084.1:0-2124 GCF_018340385.1 Cyprinus carpio
ATTTCAAAAGCGATCTATGCCGAAGTTTTTAAAATTTTGTTTGTATACTATCAAAAACCACAAACAACTTATAAACAACATTCTAGATAACCATCTGATTTGAAAGGCAAATTTTGCCAATATTGTTGAGGCTTGAAAAAAAAACAGTGGCTATGCACCATGAGAATGCAGGACTTGAATTTAGTATTAACTAGCAATGAACATTTTAACTAGGTACACAGCAGAAGCAAGGTTATATGGACAACAAAATAGTTATTTCTACTGAAAATTAAATCACAAAATAGGTCAAATCTACCTCATTAAAACAGTTTGAAACCTTGCTATGAAATTAAAATCGACAAATTTGTATAACATCTGAAAACAGCCAAAATTTAGAGACTTTTTACTCTTGCCATTTCAGTTCTGTCAATGTTTTTAGAACATTATTACTTGAATTATGTACAAGTCTTCTAAAATGCCACAGGGTCTCTGTATTAATATCCTTTAAGGATACAAAGAATGGAAAAAGGATGAGATAGGACATACGCCTCTCACATGTTAAGTGTACAATGTTGAAAACTTTCGTATAAGGTGAACTGTTCTCAATGTTTCTTGTCCTACCACTATGTGGAAAAAAGCCATGTGTCGGTGATTTGTTAATTGTGAAAAAAAAAATATAAAAAATCCAAATGAAAACATCTACATTATATTACAATGACCGGCTCTGCTTTGAAAGGATGTACCTATCTTATTTTAGTCATGTTCAACCGTTTTTAGGTTTTGCTAAGAAATAATGTAGTTTGGTTTCACTTTGCAAAATACAGAAAACTCTCCTATCATTATTTGCTGTCCTTAATATTTTTATTGTTCATTGTTTTCAGTACAACTAAAGATACTTTTATTTAGGAATACAAAAAAGGACTGATCTCCCTCAGGTAATATAATAGCAGGGACTGTGTTCTTCCTGGACTGACTGATTATGCTAAATAAGAGTTGGTTCAGGTAGGTTTTTGTTTTTTTTCACAGGCTGATGTGTTCAGCGTGTTGTTGTTTTGTTTTTGTTTTAGCAGGTAATAAGAATCTATGAACACCCCCCTCTTTTTTTGGTACTGACAGCTCATCTGCACAGCCTTCAAAAAATTCATTCGCAATAGCATATGTTTTAAATTCACAGGATACCAAAAAAAAAGTTAGTATCAATGTGCTACCGGGCATTACTGGTACAATGCTCGTGGGATATCTTTTCCAGGCTTTCTGCTGCACTGTGACAAGCAAAAACAATTCATGTGGTCAGAAAAATTAAGGAGAGAAAAAAAGTTCCCCCTGATTTAAAGCTACAGTGTGTCATTAACATATCACCATGACACCTCGCCTTTTGCTGACATGTTTAAGCTTTCATCCACTATTACATGCAAACAATCCAATCTCAATCTCACTACTATTTTCTTTCTCTCACCATATTTGCTTCATGTAATCAATAAGCTTATTTAGTATATTGTAGTGTGTGTTTGCATTTGTGGATTGTAAAGAAAGTAAAGCTGCTAGAATGGCTCCAGCCAATCATCTGACTTGAATTCAATAAAAAAATTCATGGAAAGAACTAAAGATCAGAGTTCATAAAAAGAGGCCCATGGAACCTTCAAGATTTGAAGAATGTTTGTGTGGAAGAGGGGCCAAAATAAAACCTGAGCAAATGCCATACGATTATTTTCTCCATACAGAAGGAGTCTTAGGGTGTACTCACACTTGGCGTTTTTGAATCGTGCCCCAGGCGTTTTGGGGCCCAGTTCATTTGATAGTGTGAGCAAAATAACCGCGCCCGGAACACGGAAAGATACTATTTTGTGTCTTGGCTTCTGTCATCATTACGACGCAAACATATTGTATTACTACTACTACACTACACTTTAATAATTGTGGGCTCGGTTCAAGGCAACCGTGGGCCCAGTGTGAAGTACACCTATAAAGCTGCATTTCTAACAAAGGTTTTCGAAATTATTTAGAAAATTTCGTAAGGGGTTCCAAACTTTTTTGTGGGTCATTCCATTTATAACACAGAATTAATTTTTGAACTTTTGTATTTCTTTTTTATTGGGTTCGGGGGGTTGTTAACGACATCTGGTAAATTTTCATGTTTAAAAGCAC